>NC_031783.1:12820092-12821347 GCF_001522545.3 Parus major | reverse complement strand
TCCCTCCTTCCCCGCCCCGATTTTATTTTTAATAAAACCCGGTATTTTTGGAGAAAGCGCTGTCTGCGGCAAAGCTTTGCATGGGGGGAAAATGTGGGAGCGGCCGCCACCCCCCCCGAATTTCCCGGGGTACTCGCAGCCCCCCATTGCGATGTGTGTGCGTGTCCCCAGCTCCAGCGGGGGGGTTATTGGGGAAAATAATGGGGAGAAAAGAAAGGGGCTGGGATTTCATGTGAAAAACGCTGGGAAAACAGGCGAGCCCGCAGGACCGCGCCGGAGAGGGAAAAATAACAACAACAACAACAATAACAATAATAATAACAATAATAATAACAACGATAATAATTAGGGAAAAAAAAAAAGCGTATATTAGATTGGAGGGTTGCTTTTTTTTCCTTTTTTGGAGGGTGTTTTGCAGCAGCGATGCCCCAGCCAGGAGCTGCTCTACAAGATGGCTCCCGGCCGGGGGAAGGGGAGGAGGAGGAGGAGGAGGAGGAGGAAGGGCTGGAGTTACAGAAGGGGGGGCCTGTCCCCCCCCAGCCCCGCCCGAACCTGTTTTTTTTCTATTTTTATTAGCATTTCCCTGATTTATGACATGCCAACCCCCCGGCCCGGGGACAGTGGCGGGGAGGTCCGGGCGTGAAGGCATTAAACATTTATAAAATATGCTTTTAAAGCCACATAAAAGCGATCAAACCATTAATATTTTTTCCCCCCCCTCATCCCAAATTCCCCCGTTTTTTTGGTTTCCTAAAGGAGACTGGGAAAAGAAGCGCCCTCCCCTTGGAGGCAGCGGGGTTTGAACCCTCGCCTCTGACGCAAATTTGCTCTTAAATATAAATAAAAACATAAATATATATATTACTATTATTTATTATTATTATTTTCGAGTTAAACCAGGGCCTTGAGCAGCGTGAGAGCTTTTCGACAAACTCGATTTTTGCTTGGAACGTTTAAAAATAAACAGATTTTTGGGGCTGTTTCTCCTCTTTTCTGGCCGATGTCCCGGTGGGGATCTCGAAACTCCTGACAAGGATTTCTTCTTTTGTGGGGGGGAACGCTTTATTATTATTACTTTTAATTTATACCGGATTAAATTAGACTTTTCTCTCCTCCCCTTTTTCGTTATAAAAGCCGATTTTTGTTTAATTAAGTAAAGAAGCGGGGGGTGGGTTTGGCAGCGATGGGGTGTCCCCCCCACTTCTCCCCCAGGAGTGCTCTGCGCAAAGGGAAAAATACATTTAAAATAGGGGGG
>NC_031783.1:12817610-12818967 GCF_001522545.3 Parus major | reverse complement strand
CCCCCTCTTCCGCCACATCCCTCACGCTTTTTGCCCCTTTTTAGCCGTTTTCCCCTTTATTGGTTACTTTCCAGCCGGGATCCGGCCGCTCCCGCAGTCCCCGGGGTGAGGCTCGCCCCGAGCAGCCACGCAGGCAGGGTTTAAATAATTCTGAAATCCACCCGAAAATAATTTTTTAAAAGCCCCGACAAAGCAAATCAGTGAGATTTTTTGGGACATAATTTTATATTTATCCCTTCTTTCTTGCTTTTTTTTTTTTACTTTGTTTTGTTTATTTTTAATCGTCCCTCCCCCGCGGTGGAGCGCCCGCCCGGGAGCCGGGACGGGCGGCGGAGCCGGAGCGGCGGCTCCCGGGGCTCCGGTAGCGCTTGGAGAGGGTTTGAGGGAGAGAACCTCCACTTTATCCCCGCTGTGGTTATTACTTCTTGCTATCCCAGTGCAAAATACGGCCGGAGAGTGGAGCCTTTCATCAGGCTTCATGTATAAATATAGATAGTTTTTTATATATGGTTGGGTTGGTTTTTTTTGGTGTTTTTTTTTTTTTTCCTGTGCCGGGAAATGATAATACGGGTTTTGTTTTCCCGAGTGAAAGCGGCGCTGGGAAAAGGAAAAATAATAATAATTAAAAAAAGCCCAAACAACAAGCCAAATCGGTGGCTTGGAGCCGTGGGAATGGGCTCCAAAAGAGGCGAGAAACGAAGCTGCGGGAAGCGATGCCGCCGCCGGAGCCCGCGGCGGGAGAGAAATAAAGAAAAAGGAGAAAAAAAAATAAAATAAAAGAACTAAAAAAAAAAAAAAGGGTGAAAAAAAAGAAAGAAAGAGAAGAAATATTTGAGTGGGTGGGGTTTTTTTTCTCTGTTGTTGTTGTGGGATTTGTGTGTTTGTTTTCCGGGGCGAAGCGCGGTGCCTCGGTCCCGCCGGAGCCGGGCTGCGGGCGGGCGCTCCCCGGCCCGGGCTGCGACCGTGACCAATGTAACTCTTGGGGAAAAAAGTTTAAATTCTTAAAATGCTATTTTTAACTACTTAATTCATTTTTTTTTTTTTTGGCCCCTGCCTTTTGCCACAAGTTTTCCTTAGATTTTTTTTTGGATTTTTTTTTTTTTTCTTCCCCGCTTCTTTCCCCTTCTCTACCCTCCACTCCGGGAAGGTGAGGGTGGGTTTTGGGGGGTTATTTTTGGGGGTGGCTGTGAGCAGGGGGGTGTCGGGGCATATCGGCTAACCGTACCTCCCCTTTCTTTTCTCCTTTGCAGGCAGCACCGAGACCGCCGCGCCGGGGCTGGCTCCCTGCACCGCGCCATGGGACGCTTGGACGCCTTATTTTTGAAAACCATCTGATTTTTTGGGGGAGGAGGAGGAG
>NC_031783.1:12755058-12817175 GCF_001522545.3 Parus major | reverse complement strand
CCCCCCCCAAAAAATCTAAATATCGTCATGATAGTTTTAGATTTATGCACTCGCAGCTTATTCGCGTGTTTTCCCCAAGTGTTTTCTGCTTCGCGTGGTTTTGATTTGGCGAAAAAAAATAGGGGAATGGGGAAGAAGTAGGAAAAAAAAAAATAGGGTGATGGTGGAAAAATAAGGGAATGGAGTAAAAAATAGGGGAATCGAGGGAAAAAAATCGCGCCTACGCGATAGAAGCCCCCCTTCGAGCGTACTGTTTTGTTGGCACAGAGGAAAATCCCCGCCGCGGCGGCTGCGGAATAAATCCGGGGAATAAATCCGATTTTCGGGAAAGCTGGGAGAGGCGCGGACCGGATTGCGGAGGGACGGGACTGCACTGCCCGGCGCTGCGCTTCCCCGACAGCCAAAAAAATCATCCCTGGGCTGGGAAAAAGGGGGAAAATGGGGCTCTTCTGGTGATTTCTTGCCCGGTGCAGCCCGAGCGCCGCTGAGGTCCAGCTGTCTCCCGGCAGCGCTGGTTTTGATGTTTTTTTTAATTTCTTTTTTTTTTTTTTTTTTCCCTCCACAATTCTTATTTTTTAAACCCGCAAACAAAACTATTCAGCGTGCAATGTCTGCTCCCTCCTTATATTTTTTCCCCCTTTTCAACGCGCTTCATCCTCGGGCAGCCCCATGGCTGCATCTCCATTTAAAAAAAAAAAAAAAAAAAGTAGACACTGAAATATACGCAGTTTATTTTTTTTTTCCCACAGTCAGCTTTTTATTTATTTGTTTAAATTACTTTTGTTTTTTGGAGGTTTTTCATTTTTTAACCCTTTTCCGAGCTCCCTTTCCCAGCGGCTCGAGGAGTCCGGCACTGCTGGGAGGACGCTGCCGCACTCTCCTGTCCACACCTCCTGCTCGCTGCTTTCCCTGGGAGGACACAAGGCATTTCTGACCGTTTGATTTCCCTCTCTGGCTCTATTTTTAATTTTTTTTTTTTTCCGCTTTCTTTCCCCTGGGCGTGGAGAGGTGACTCGGAGTTTACTTTAGGCGTTGGGAGGGTGACAGGTTTTGCAATAATAAACCTGCTTTTCTCCCAGCCGCCCGGGATGAATGACTTTGAAATTTGCAAACCTGATTGCCAACATCTGCAGAGAAGGAAGCAGCCTGAATCGAGGGAAAAAGATTTATTAGTTTTAGACTAGGTGGCAGTGCCAATTTCCCAGGTGCTAAGAGGAGAGGTGTAAAGTGAACGGGGCTATGAAGCCAAGCACATGGGCAAACACCTTTTTTCCTTCCCTTTTGTCTTTTTTTTTTTCCCCTCCCTTTTTTCCCCCCCCGCGGTTATTTTTTCCCCCCTCTCCTCCACCTCCTACTGCAGCAGAATATGATCTTTGCAAAAATTCATCTGGACAATCTCAAGCCAAACCGAGTGTGGGTTCTTGGTATTTTTAAAATTATTCTTATTTTTTTATGGAGTAATTTTTTATTTTTTTCATGTTTGTTTCTCCTCCCAAAGTTTCCTTTTCTGAAATCCAGGTAGGATTTTTCCCAGGAGGGAAGCACAGAGCTCTGGCCTCTCCAAGCTGACCAAGCTCTGTGATGCCATCTGGGAGCTTTCCTACCTCACTGGGAGAAAGCCTCAGATTTGTGTCCCCTCACAGAGAGAGTGGGGTGTGTGATACCTCCAATTCTTTTTTTATTGCATTCTTATTTTAGTTTTAAAATTATTTTTATTTTCCTTTTCCTGAGAGTTGTTTGAAATCCTCTTTCCCTGCATCTCAGTTGTGCCCGGTCTCCCCGACACGGTCCTCGCAAAGCTCAGCTTTGTCACGGCAATTCCCAGTCAGGCAAAACTTCATTAAAAAGATCTGTACAATTAACAGCCGAAACTCCCGTTAAACCACAGCAGTGGGATAGGCAGGGATAATTTTTTTTTGTTGCTGTTTTTACGGCTTTAACAATATCGCCTGAAATGATGATTGCTTCCTGCTACAGAGGAACCCTTTGTAGGTTTGCATTCGCAGTGCTGTTGGTGTGTGGTTTTGGTGCTTTTTTTGTTGTTGTTGTGTTTTTTTTGGGGGGGTTTGTTTTGTTTTAGGAGGGTTGGAATGCAAAGGCTTGTGCAAGGGGTTAAGAAAAGTGGGCAGGAGGCGAAGCCTTTAAATAGAGCCAGTTCAAACCGATCCTTAAATTCCGCCGGGCTGAAGAAAGAGACTCTTGAATCTGTCCCAGCGTCCTCCGAAAATAAATACGCCCCTGTAAAAATAGCATGATTGGCCATATTTGAGAATCCAGTTATGGCCGGCACCGACTCCTTGTTTTTCCCGTACCTTCTGCTCATTCCGGCAGCCGGGCTCTCCTTCCCCAGCGCCAGCGTACGGCCGCCTGGGCTGTGTCCGGTGACCCCTGGCTTGGCTCCTCTCCGGGGGATTTCTGCTCCATGGCAGCGTTTTGGGGGCCGGGGGGGACAGGGATAGAAGCTCCTTTGTTGGAAGTGCTTGGAGGGAGGAGGGAGCTGGAGGCTGAGGAGGGAGCTGAGCCAGCCCTGCATGCGGGAATGCCGTTCCCTGTGCCCCCCTGTACTCTTGGGCATCGCCGTCTCCCCGTCCCTGAGGAGGGCAGGGGTTCTCCCCCGATGGGACTTGTGGAAGGATAGCAGAGGAAAGGGACTGTTTGCAATGGAATTTTATGCCTGGAGCTCGCTGGGAAGACGTTGCTTAAAAAAGGCTGCAATCGATGGAACGAGGCAGCTGAGTCCATTAAAGCAATGGCTCGCTCTGCTCTGCAGCAGCTCAAAATACGGAGGTTTATAATTTTACTCCTTCCCTATGCCACTGTCTTTGGGTCCCGGTCTCGGCTCCATCCCAGAGGAGCGTGTTGTTCTTGGCAGGCTCTGTGTTTTGGGGGAGGTGGGAAAGGCTCCCTCGGACGCGATTGCAAAGGGCTGCTCTGGGACCGTGTCCCTGCCAGGCAGCAGCGAGGCTGTGTGTGAGCAAGGATCACCCATATCCAAAAACAGACTCCTCGAGTTTAAAATAATATTAATAGTAATTAATAAAATGTGGTTTTTGCTGTGTGCTGAGGTATCCCTTCTTGGGTGGGGGGCTGCAGGAACAGATCTGTGTTTATATAAAAGGATGCTCAGCCTCTTCCATTAAAATATGCTTCAGAAACACTTTTCAGTGCTCGGGAAAAGGGACACGCCACTATGAGCAGGGCTGACTGTGTTAAATCCAGCCCCAGAGTAGTGGCTGGAAGAAAAGCGGGCAGACTGAGGGGAAAGATTTTGGTTTCCCTGCTTTCCTACTTCACATTAGCATGTGCATTCAAATGCAGGGATTTAAGGCAGATTGGAGACCGTGCTTGCTTTCAGGCCTGCTGTGCCCGGGGAGAAGTTTTCCAGACAGCTGGGCCAGGTAGGAGCATAGGAAAGGAAATAAAAATGCCCTTCCATCCCCCAGGACAGTGCTGCTGTGCCAGCAAAATCCCGCTGTAGCCATCCTTATAATGGCAAAATGGTGCTTCTGCTGAGCCCGCAGATTTTGCAGGAGGCCTTGCCGTCGGCAGTGCCAGTGGAAGCACAATTCTCTCATCAAACTGCATCCATGCTAAACTCGCTTTGCTGACAGAGAGACCGGGATAGCACGGATTGGGCACCGGAGCCATCCGTGCCGGGCTCCTCCGCGCTGCTCGGAGCACGAAGGCTCCTGGACCAGCCCGTGGTTCAGCGCGGCTCCTTTTAGGTCCTGTTTTGATGGTGCAAGGAAAATACCATCGGTGTTTAATGGCCCTTGAAATCGCGGTTCCCCCTCCCTGCCTGCCCAGGGGGTGGTTCGAGGGGGGCTCCTTGGGGCAGGGCTCGGTGTAACACCGGGAGGAATGTGGACGGGCCGGAGACCTGCCTGGGAGGATGCTTCCCCTCCCCTGGGGCCCTGGCGAAACGAGATGCTTTTTGAGATGTGTTTTCAGGCAGAGCAGGGAGTGTGCCTGTCCCAGTGGGGCTCGGGAGGTGGTGCTGGGCAGCGATGTTGTGCTCAGTCCCGTCACACGCTGCTCTTCACACTCGGCATCCCCGGGGGTGGAGGAAGTGCTCGGCCATGGAGTGATGTCCCTGCAGCTCCCTCGGGCTGGCGGCCAACTTGTGGGCTGTGAGGAAGGCAGGAGCAGTGTCTGGGCTGAAATGGTGATGGAAAAGGCACTTGTACGTGTTTGGGAGTCTCCCACCCTGAGCTCCCTGTTTTCTCTGATGTCCCAGTGTTTTTTCCCAAGGTCTTTTGGTGGGCTGTGGGGTGGCATCTCCATCCTTCAGGAGCAATGGGAAGGACTGTCCAGCCTGTGCTGCATACTCTGTTGTAGTGCCCATCCCAAGCAGTGGTAGCTGGTAGGGATGTTGGGCTTGGAACATGGACAGGAGCCCAAGGGCCAATGTGGTGACGTAAACTTGCTCGGAGCAAGGTCCTGCGGGATCTTCTGCTGTGTGAGGCTTTCCAACACCTTCCCAGGTGAACGGGCAGGAGTCTGTCCTTGCCTCTGGTAACACAAGGCTGGTAAAGGTGTCATTTATTAGTGTGGTTTCTAGCAGCCTTTCTCCCACTTGGAGCGAGCCTTGCCTCCTACTCGGTACAGAGTCTCCTTGGTAGGGTCGGAAAACCACAGGTCCTATCCCTGACTGATGGTGTGCCAGAGAAAATCTGATCTGGAGGATGATCCGGCACTAGAAATCCTAGCCAGGGGTGGCATGGGGCACTGGGTAGGTCTCTGGTGTTGGGGACAAGCTCCTGCTCTTTCCCAGCAGAGCAGCTGTTGGAGAAATGGAAATCGCTGGGAATTAATCTCACTGCAGACGTGGTTAGCAGAGCAGGGCTTTCGTAAGGGAAATTTTAGATCTTCTTCCTAGGATAACCCAGGGTAAAGCTGAAATTAGTTTATAATTACATAGTAAATAACCCCCCATCTTGTCATTTCACCATCTTCCGATGAATATGGAAATGAACATTGTTAAAGGGAATTAACGTCATTATGGCAGCCATCCAGGTGAGCGCCTTGCGGTTCAGCCGCGGCCGGCGCGAGGGTGTCGGATCACCTCCCCGAGCTGGGGTTAGCGCCCAACGAGTCCAAACAAGGCCCCGTGTGTTTTCACCGTGTACTAAACTGGTCCAGTTAAAGCTCCGGGCAGGAGGTGGTGCAGGGAATCGGGGCCAGCCTGGCATGTGCTGACACGAAAGCTGCCGTGCCGGGACGAGGAGATGTTGGTCTGGGTTAGGTAACGCGATCCAGCATCGCCTGCTCGAGGTGCCGAGGACAAGGGAGTGCTTTGTTCAGCCTCGCTGCTGAAATGGAGAGCGTGGTGTGCCCTGAACAACCTGAAAATGCAGGTGGGGTGGAGGAGCTGAAGGCAGCCCCGAGTTCCTTGCCTGTTGGAGCTGGGGTGAGGGAGCAGTGCTGTGTCCAGCTGCACAGCTTCTCTCTGGCTTTTCCAGATGAGGATGCTCTTTAAAAAGCAAAGTTGGGGAGGGGACCGCTCCGGTGTGGCTGCCTCACCCTCACCACGAGGATTTGGCAGTTTCCTTCTCCCGGTGTTTCCTCCCATCCCCGCGTTTCTGTCTGGCTTCACTCCGGGATGGCACAGCTGGATTGTCTGCAGGCATCGCGACGCACCCACCGACGCCGTCCCTCTCTGCTGTTTATTTGCTTTGCTTATTGTTCGCTTCTCCCCAGCTCTTAAACACCAGGGGGACGGCAGCCACACAGCCCCTGGAGCTCCGTGCCGTGGGCGCTGTGTGGGGGACGCGCGGCAGGAGCCCCCGATCCCGCAGCGACAGTTGGGCTCGCTCCCCACGCCGCCAGGATCAGCTGTTGGGTGCACAATATGCTCCCGTTTTCCTCTCCAGCTGTTGCTGCTGACGGTTATGGGAAGCGAAAGGTACTTGAGAGTTTGGCATCGCTAAATCAGGGAAGTGATGGGCAGAAAGGAAGGGCTGAGGGGGGGCTGTGTGTGTCTGAGGCTGGGTTTTGTTTAAATCCAGACAGATTGAAATAGTGGCAAAAGGATCGAAGTGACCTTGGGAATAAATTTTATTGCCAGCGCAGCAGTGGCCAAAGAGCCATTTTGAGGGAGCTGGATGCAGGCAGGCAAGCCAAACATGGTGGGCTCGGAGCAAGGGAAGGAGCAATATTCAGAAGGGAATATGTCTTTTTAGAGAAATAACAGAAATTTTAAGGCACTTAGCTCTGCCTCTCTGGAGCTGTATCCCCGGCAACTTCTGCAAAGGCTGCTCCTGCTTCTGTCTCCATCCATCTTATCCTGACACATCCCTGCCAGCAAAGAGCCCTTTTTACCTTCGCTAGTTGGATGTATTGCTCCTAATTCCCTTCATGTCCCCATCCCTTCTCAGCAGAATTCCCTGTGACTTGAATATGCTTTTAACACATTCGATTTAATTGCTTTTAATTAAAAAAAATAAAAAATGATATCGACAGTGTGCTGGGAAGGAAGGGTTTTGGGTTTTGGGGGGATCAGGCTGTGTGCTGCTCGCAGGCGCTGCCGGGCGCTGTGTGTGGATGAAGCAGCTCCCATGTTGTCACCGCGCAGTGTGTGTCATCCTGGTGTTTGTGTCCTGCTCTGCTGGGCGTGGGGACATCCCACCTGCTGTGTCACACACAAGCCAAGCAGATAATGCTCCAGCGAGTAGAGATCCGGGCGGGTGAGTGAAGAGGGGTGCAGGCACCTTGCTGGGGTGTCGGTGGAAGTCCCGGCTCTGCTCGGATGGGAAGGGCACACTGTGCCAGGCTCCTGGAGTGTGCAGCGTGCCGGGGTTTCCCTTTGCAATCCCAACACTGCAGCCGGGCTTTCTCCCTAATGAGATTAGTGACACAAAGCAGCAATTCTTCTGCTACTTTTAATGGATGTTCGGGGTTTGTGTGGGATCGGAAATTCCTACTTTCATCAGATGAGCCCTCTCTGTGACTATTTTGTGGACAGATCTTCCTTTCCTCAGCTTCAGGGCTGACAGTCATATTGGCACAAGTGTTTCAGGCTCTCCCCTCCTGCCCCCCTCTGCTGCCTGTTCTCCCGAGCCCCAGACACGGTGGATTTTATCTTCTGTCCTGCTTTGAATCTTGCCATCACCCCAAGCTGTTTCCATCTTGTGGAGGACACAAAAGTTTGGTGGCTTTCCTTGGACACACTAAACGCAGCTGGGGGGAGGGAGAAATGCAAAAGTCATTCTTGAACTGTTTTTGCAGGTCTCCCTAGCTGAGATGTGCAAGTGCATACGTGTGTGTGTGTACACATATAGGGCACCCATATAGTGCCTCACCTGATGGAAGACTGGCTGTCCCTGCTTGGTGTCATCGGGGCCAGCCTGGCAATTTGTCAAGAGCCCAAGGGCTGCGCTTCAATTTGAATACGGATTTGCATAATTCATCAGGAATTAAACCACGCTGCCATAATATTTGCCCATGTGTTTATCTCCCATTATCAGCAGTGAGGAGGCACGGGGTCCTGGGCGTTTGCCGGTCGAAGATACACCTTTGCTTCACGGTTCAGTGCCTTTTGTGGTGCAGAAGAGGTGGGGTGGACTGATGTTCAGGAGGGTGTGGGAAGGGCAGGAGCCTCTGGAAAGAAAAGAGATGTGGGGTCAAGAGGAGAGGCTTGGAAGAGGCTGAGCTCTTGAGCCTGGTTTCCTAAGGAAAAGAGTCTTATGAGATTGTGACCCATGTGTGGATCCCTTTCTTCCACCCCCAAATGCCTGCAGCCTGTTGCTGAATTTTTCCCAGGGTAGTTCAGATCCCTGCAGATGCTGTTTAAGTCAGTGCTGGGCTCTGGGAGAGGGATGCATTCACTCCTGTGGCACACAGATCAGCACATCCAGCTTCACCTTGCACTTACTGTGTCCTGGCTATGTATGTATGTATCCAAGGGGAATCATGAAGTCGGAGCTGATGAATTTGTTTGGGTCACTGGCAACGTCCTTGCTGCAGCCCTGGGGTGTTTCTCAGAGCCTATCCCCTCTTTCTGCTGGGCCCCTGTGTTGTGCTCAGTGACTGCTGAGCACACAGGCAGTGGTGATGTGCCCAGGTCTGATCGTGGGGCCGTGCCTCAGTTTCACCTTGCAGTGCCACCCCCTTTGCAAGGCACCCCGAGAGGTGCTGATCCACAGCAGCCGCTTTGCAGACAAGAGGGTTTAAAATAAGCACCGACGGAGGCTGCGTCTCCCGGGCTTTGAGTCATCCCGGCTCGTGCTGACTGCGCCTGGCAGGAGCCTGGGAGGCAAAACAAACCCACATCCAGCTGCCACCTCCCTGCCAGATGTTACTGGTGGTGTGGCTGGCTGGGTTTCGGTGGTGGACCCTCCAATGGAACAGATGGAGCTGCTGTGGGGAGATGCCACATCGCCAGTGGCTGTGGTGAAACCCTGGTGGAATTGGTGGCTTGGGGCAGTGCCCAGCCTGGGGACTTGCAGTTGGGCCATTGGGAGGAAAGGGGTGAGATGAGCAGCCCTGGTCTGGCACTATGCAGGCCTGGGTTTGCAGGATGGGGGTTGCTGAGGTTCCTTCCAACACTCCTGACCTTGGCACCATTCTGGCCGTGAGCTGTCACTGTGCTGGACAGGGGACAGGCAGGGAGGAACCCAGGGGTGATCCTGCAGTGAACCCCAACTCACCACCCCACACAGAGGTAAGGCAGCCAGGACAGCAGGTGTCCATGGCCAGGGAAGGGAAGCAGAGGAGAGGAGCAGGCAGGTGGCATTTACCTTTCCATGGGCACCTGGTGCGTGTCCAAGGCTGGTGCTGCCCATCACACAGCAGTGTTTAATTTCTCAATGGGAGGGCAGGGAGATGATGCTGCACAGTCCCATTTAACCTGCTGGTGACCTGATCTTAAGTCATTGTGGCTGAAAATAGACCGTGTTCCCTCCAGGGCACGGCTAATGGTGCTGGGAAAGCTGGGATCTCTCTTTGAAGGCTGATTTAATTGCTGCTGGCAGGCATGGTGCAGGTGATGTGGGGACCAGCACCAATGCCATCCCACAATAATCTCCCCCACTGAGCTCCTGTAGCTCTCCTGGCTCTGGCAGCGAAGGGTAACGAGCTCTTTTCTAATGAAGGCACGGGACAGTGCGTGGGTGGTGCTGGGTTAAATACACAGGCAGGGCTCAGGGAGGGGGGAGCTCGCTTGTTTGTATCATCTTCTGCACTGAGTTTGGGTGATTTAAAAAAATAATAAATTATTTAAAAGTGAGGTGGGTTAAATTTCTGTGCTTAGGAAGGAGGGGAAGCACCTGTACTGAAAGTGTGCATCCAGTGCCAGGAGCAGAGTCAGCCCTGTGCTGGGACACCAGTGGCTAAAGAATGTTCAACATGATGAAGGGTGAACCAGAGCAAAGGCATTTTCATGCTGTCCTAGAAAATCAGGAGAGGAAGGCGAGACTGCAATCTAGCCGCCAGTTTCTGCATTCCTGGGGATTCTGCTGATCGGTTTGAGAGTTTAAATTATTATTTTCTCAATTTCCATACAGCATTTTAGTACAGCTGAAGTCTCCACCATGTCACTCCTTGCTGTTGAAGGAGAGCTGTGTGGTTGTGTAGTGAGAGCCTGGGGGTTTTGGTGGACCCCCATTGGGGTGTCAGGTTTAATTATGGCAGCGGAAAAGGAGAGACATCCAGCGTGGAGGGGGATTTCAGGCTGGGGACATGTGGGAGAAGCTTCTGCTGTAGCAGTTGGCAGTGACCCAGGAGCACTGACACTGGTTTGAGTGTCAGGATTAGCGTGGGACCAGATCAGTGCTTCCCAGACCTCATGTTTCAGGCTGGGTGGACTGGCTGCACATCGTGTCAAGAATCCCACTGGGATGGTTTCCATTTTGGCCCCTCCAGTGTGAGGGAGAGTCACCTTCATTTTGCCAGAGTGATTCGTGTCCCCACCTTGGTGGGTGGCTTCTTGCTGTCCCCATGGAGATGCTGTTAATGGGGAGCTGGTCAGTGACCTTGTGGGGGATCTTCAGAGTGTCCTGTTGGCATCCCTTTCCTGAGGCATTGGCATACATTGGATTGCCTTTGTTTTGTTGCATGGTGGAAACTAAGTCTCCAGGACATTGGGGCAGAACCAGGCATGAACACCAGTCCCTTGAGCCACTTCCCATTTTCTCCTCCTCTGCCATCTCCAGGCTGTTGGGGCTGTTCCAGCTCCAGGGTGAGGAGGTGAGCGGTGGGGCTCAGCCTGATGATATTTATTTACATGGAAGCAGGGATCCCCGCCATGCCCTGTGCTCACACCCTGCCCTTCAGTGTCCTGTGGCTGTGGGGGGCTGGTGATCCACCACCAGGGTGACACGGCAGGGAAATGGTGGCATGGCATCGGCACGGGGGGAATGGCTGAGGGAGGGCTGGTCGGAAACCTGGCTCGAGCGTGCAGCGTTCCTGTGCTGACGCAGCTGCGAGTGATAGTAAATATTGAGCAAGAGCCACTTAAAAATAAAGCAGCCTGGACACAGATTCCCATGTGGAATAAAATAAAATTAAAAGAAACAATAGAGAGCTGTGCTGAGCTGGAGGGAGAATTCGCCTTGGCTTTTAAGGTAGTGATTTTTGCAGCTGAAGGAAAGCGGCACGGCGCTGTTCAAGCCAGCAAAGTCTGGGAGTGTGGACCCCCCGCCGGAGGATGCTGTCTCCGAGCTCGCCAGGGCCCTTAGAAGATTAAATGGGGAGTTAAATTGCCCTGGCTGTTCTGGATCCTGGGGATGGGATCGAAGGCTTTCAGGGGATGCAGAGAATTGAGGTTTTAAATTAGGGCTTTGAAGCTCCTGCCAGTCCCGTGGCATGGGGTGTAAATACGGCTTTTGGGGCGGTTTTTGGCACAGAGAGTGGTGGGTTGTGACAGCAGCCTGGGGCTGCTGGGGACAGGGATAGGGACCAGCCGCCACTGGAGTCCAGGCACATCTGATCCGAGGGCTTTGGTTTCAGCCTGGCATGTTCAGGAGCTCATATCGCTGGTGTCTCGTGCATGGCACAGAGTCAAAGCGGCTCCGGTGCCTCGGGTGTCACTGGAGCTGCCCCGGCAGGCAGGGGAGGAGGTGGCAAAGATTTACACTGTCAGCACTCCGGCTCGCAGCTGTTTGCAGCCATAAATGTGTGCATGAGGAATAGCTGCGGCTGTGCCTCACCGAGCTGCGTGGGGCAGAGATGGGGAGGTGTGTGCTTGAAGCCCTGAAAGTCTTCCCTGGGAATCTGCTGCTTCTGCAGGGAGAGGATGAAGGATGCACCGATGAAGGCAAGCACAGGCAGCTGGTGTGGTGTCTGTCCTGCTGGTGGTGGGAAGGTACTGACTGTGCTTGGACTTTCCCTGCTTTCCTCCCCTCCCTGCCTGCCAGGGAGGATGTAAGCGTTTATCCAGCTGTTTGTGGCATGGACTGTTGTCCCAGTTGGCTGCCTGTGAGGCACAGCGAGCTGGACTGGGGAAGAGGTGATTGTGCTCCCGGCCAAGGGCGGCTGCAGCTCCTGCTCTGTGCTGCACACAGCAGCCAGCTGAGAACTGGCTGCAGCCAGGCTGCAAATCTCCCTTGAGTGCCCAGAGTTCAAAACATCCCATGGAAATAAACCCAAATTCTCGCTGCTGTGTTTCCCAGCCTTACTGGGCTCAGATTGGAGGGTCCAAGGGGTCAGGCTTTGTAGCTCAGGCTCTTTTGTGGCCACAGCCCTAGCAGAGCACTGCGTGGTGCCAGCCTGAGCCCTGACAATGTGTCTGTCCATCATGGCCTGGGGAGGATGGGGTGAGATGCTGGCAGTTGGAAATATTTCACAAGTGGCAGAAACGTGTAACGGGCAGATGTGGCTGATGGGGGAGACTTACTTCACTTTTCCCGGGGTGCTGGAGGCCACTGGTCTTCCGGGTGCCAGGGCTGTGGCTTCTCAGACAAGGATGGCTCATGCCCTGGGCTCAGCTTCAGGGTGTGTTTTGCAGCCGGCAGTACACGTGGCCACCTGTTATCCCACACCAGCCACCGGGGCTGTCCAGCTGTGCTGGACTTGATTAAAGGTCTTTTCCAACTGGAAAGCTGTCCAAAGGCATGAGCAAAGGCTCTCTGGATGCTGCTTCTCTGTGGTGTGCTGGTGCTCTTGGTTAGTTTGGAAACATGGAACCAGACTGGGAGAGTGAATTCCCCACTGAAGGGTGTCTCTGTGTTGCCCCCACTTGCTGCCTTTGACCCTTCATGGGGGTCCAAGTGAGCCACCCCCTCTATAGCAGGTTGGCAGCAAGTGTGGAGGGCAGCATGGGGATGCTGAAGGTGCCAGCTGGTCACCTACAGCAGAGGAGGGGTGGAGCAGCTTTCCCAGTGCTGGCACACACCCGTGTCACCTCAGGCGTGTAGCCTGGCTCATTGGCCGGAGCTGTGTCCACAGGGGAGATATGTTCAGTTCCAGCATGTTGCCTCCAGCATGCCCTCCTGCCTGGCTCTTTCATGACCCAGGCTTGACTGACTTGTCCAGCTGGGACTGAATTTTAGGCTTGAGGTGTGAGGGGCCAAGTTGGAGAAAGCTCCACAGATTTAAAACTCCAGTGGCAGCCCCCTGTGCTGCAGGCGTGGCCGCCCGCCCTCTTTCTCCAGCTTCGCCTGGCAGTGCTTTCTGTCCGCTCCCTCCTCACAGGGACCTTTGGCAGCCCCAAGCGGGCTGAGCACGTGGGGTCTTGTTTCCTTCCCACTTCCCCCAGCGTGACCTCCGGCCTCCAGACGTTTGGTGTGTGGTTTGTGCGGTCGCTGGTATCTCATCTCCTCATCGGTCACATCCCCTCTCGGTGGTGAGTCACTCCAGGCCGTACCTCTTCCCCCAAACCCATGCCGTTTTCGAGAGCTGAGCAAAGATGAAGAAGATGTTTTCGAGTGGGCTGACACATCTGGACCCGCCAAGTTCCTCTAATAACAGCCCTTAGTGATTTATGTCTCAATTGTGCAAAATGGATATGTTTTATAATCTTGGAACTGGAAAGGAGGAGGACAGGTGTGCTCATCCACTGCAGCAACTGGAGCATCACAGAGGTTGCATTTTGGCTGCTGACTAAAGGGATAAAGTAGTTTGAGGGACAATCTCTGTGCTCTGAACCCTTTTACCCTCAGAGCTGGGCTGCTCTGGATCATGTGTGTCCCTGCTGGCATGAGATGGGTGTTGGTGGTGCCTTTCCCAGGCGGTCAGAGGCTGAGCTAATGGGCACACACATGTGTTTGGCGTGGTGTAACTTGGCAGGGAAGGGGGGCACAGCCAGTCTGGGCTTGGCAGTGTTGCCAACTCGCACCTCCCTGCCTGTGCTGTGGTGCCAGACCGCCTCTGGGCAAGCAATCGGCTGGAGGAGCGTGGCTCAGCCTGCTGAGGCCTGTCGGCGTGTCTCTGGGCAAAGCGGATCTTGTGCTGGTTCAGCAAACACTCTGGCCCCAGGCAGATGGAGATGGTTGTGGTTTCCCCTTTTCCCCTCCCTTTCTCCTGGCAGAAGCCCATGGTTGGGGTGAGCTGTGCGTTGCTCACTGCGGTAGAATTTCTCCCCTTGGCATCGCTTTCTGGCACGGAGATCCAAGGAGGCAGCGACTCACCCGTGGCCGCCTCCTGCGAGTGCAGCTCCTCAGCGCATGGAGGAGCAGCTTCACCTCCAGGTCCTGCCCGGGGCACTGGGGCAGCAGGTTTTGGGCTACGTGCGAGTCTTTATGCCAGCAGCCCGTCAGCGTGGCTGCTGGAGGGCTGTACGGAGGAAGGGATGTTCTGGCAGTGCCTCGAGGCTGGATTTGCATTGGGTTCATCCCCAGAAAAGCTGTGGTTCAGATTCCTTCTCCCTACTCCAGCTCTGGTTCCTGGCAGGGAACAAGCCAGGTAAATACAGCCTGTGCAGCTTCTTCAGGCCCTTTGGAAGGGAAAACAGTGTCGCTGGTAGACCCGAGGCTGGAGTTCAAGTGGTTCTCTGCTTTTGCTGCTGCTCAGCTGCGTGATGCACCAAGTCATTGCACCTGCCTATGCCTCAGTTTCTCCACCTGCAGAGCTTTGAAATGTGCTTTGAGCTCCTGTGCTGGGCTTAGATCTCTCCAAAGAGCAGTGCTGCTGTTGTAGGCTTCTGGAAGTTGCTGGGAACAGCTGCCTGGTGTGAGGTGGCTTTGGGGGTTGGCTGGTGGCATCAGTTCTGCTGCTGTTTCCCAGCTGGTATGGTGACACTGCCCTGCAAGGTTCCCAACCTGTCCATCTGAACCTGTCCCCAGCTTGGACACTTTGCATTCCCCCTCCTGCTCCTGCAGCCTCTAGCTGAGACGGGGTCACTCTAGCAGGATGTGATGATGCTGACCAGGGAAGAATCCCCAGAACATCTGGGGCTGGGACTGAGTCTGTGTTATCCCTGGGCAGGATATGATGCCAAAAGCAGGGAGGTGCCCTCGTAGGACCACGGATGTAACTGGTAGCAAAATGCCTCACATCAAAAAGCTGTGTGCAGGTGTCTCTGTGCCTGATGGCAGTGCTGGAGTGTGTTCCTTCCCTGGAGCCCTGCAGGTGGCTTCATGTCCTTGCACCACGTGCAAGTGGGGACATGCCATGGGCATCTGTGCACAGTGGTGTCTGCAGCATGGGATGCGTCTCACTGTGATCCCCGTGCCGGTGTTTCCGCCTGCTGGAGCAGCTGGGATTGATGTCTGGCTGGGAGAAGGGGCTCACGTGGGGACGTGTGCGGCCAGAGCCTCCAGGCTGGTGTGGCATGGGGTGCTCCAGGGGCTTTGCCATGCTGCAGCCATGTGCTCTGCCAGATGGGACTCCCCTTGGAAATGTGTCACTCCTGCTCCAGATGCTGGCTCCTTGCCAACCCAGTCCTGCAGGAGCGGTGACAGTGACACTGACACGGCCGAGGCATATACAGCGTGGAGCAGCGCTGCTCATAGAGTTTTCTCCAGCTCTGGAGTGAGAAAAGGTGTTTGGAAATGCTTCAGTGTGAAGGTTTTGGGGTTACCAAGGAGAGGCGTGAACGTGTGTGCACGCTTTGCGCCTTTGCCGCGCAGTGCTCAGGGTTAAACAGCAGGTTTTACCTGCTGGGAACGGGCTCTGTGTTGAACTGCACGGGCACAGCAGCTCCCCTGGTCCCGCTGCTGCAGGGTTGGCGTGTGCGGGTGATGCCGCTGGGATCTGTCGGGCGATGGATGCGGGCCAGGAGCTGTGCGGAGCGCCGCGTCGGTGAGGCACATATGCCGGGATGCAAACATGTACGCGAAAGAGATCCTGGCTGTCTAAATAATGTGAAATATTGACTAGCTCTCGCAGATGGTGCTCCACGTGCAGCTTCGGCGACTGAACTTCTCCGTCTCCCCTTGGGTTTTGGTGTGATGTTGTTTTGAGCCAGTTGGATGCTGGACTCTTGACAAACTTGTTGCCTGGTTGCTTTCAGTGGGATCGTCTAATTTGGGGGAAGTTGGTTGTTAATGTGGGCTGAGAGGAAGGGAGGAGGGTTGCAGAGGGCTTGACTGGTTCCTTGTGATTCTCCTGATGGCTTTAAGTCAGTTTTTAAATTATGGCATGGACTGGGATGCTGGTTCTGGTGAAGGGTTGGGTTTGTAGTGTTGCATGGGTGTCGTTTGGTGGCAGTGTTGGAGAGGAATTGCTGCCTGTAGCAAACAGAGTGTGTGTTATTACCACTATTATGGTGATTGTATTCACTGAGGAAATGTTGATGAGGATGATTTGCATGAGGGCGTTGCTGGGGACCCAGTGTCCAGGACATCCAGACCACTGGCAGCAGGGTCGTGAGGATGTGCTGCTTTCATATCAGCTCGTGGATGGTTGTCACACTTTCTCCTCTGTTTTACCTTCCTCTGGGATAAGATGCTGGGTTTGGATATGTGAAAATGCACTTTTTGTGAGCTGCTCTGGAGGATACTCTCATGTTTTCCCAAAGCCTGTAGCCAGTGCTGAGCACTTGCAGCAGGAATGAGCTGTGTTGGCAAAGCTGTGCTGGCAGGAAGGTCTTATCATGGCTCTGGAAGCATGTCGAGGAGTGTCCTCACCCACAGGTTGCTGTACTTGTGATAAAACATCTTATCAGCCAGGTGGTTTGGTCAGTGAGCCCTCAGGTGTCAGGCTGTGCTCAGGAAGCAGCATGCTCCATTTGCTGCAGAGCTGGAGCTCCACAGAGGTGCCCGGGTTGAGCTGGGGGACCTGCAGTGGGGGTCAGTTCCTGCAGTGGGGTCCCTGAGCACACTGCCCTGGGCTGTGTGTGCTGTGTGTCACCGCGTGCGTCCCCGCCACCGCCGCCGCTCCTGGCGTGCGAGGGACCGACAGCCACAACAGTCTGTGCTCCTGCGGGGCTCGTTCCAAGGCAGCGTGCTGCTCGGGATAAAACATGTTTCCCTCTTCTGTTTCCCGTTTTCTGCAGGCTTTTCCCATCTGCCTAGCGGTCTCTACCCATCGTACATTCCCCTGAGCCACCTCGAACCTCCCAGTGCCGGCAGTCCGCTCCTGGCCCAGCTGGGACAGCACAGCCTCTTTGAGTCGCAGAAAGGTGAGTCTGGGACCCTTTTGGGCTTGTTTGGGTGCTGGAGCAACTGGATGCTGGAGTGTTGGGGGTGAAGGGCAGGAACTGCCTTGGGTGGTCAGCTAGGGATGTATCCTGGGCTGAGCAGTACCAAGGTTTTGGATGTGGCTATCCTGTAGGAAAGCTGACCAGGTCCCTCCTTGAAGCCCCAGTATGCACCAGAGACATGGCTGTCTTGCATCCCACATGGAGGAACCTGCTTGGTCTCCTTTGCTCTGGGCATTTTTGTTTAAGACATCCTTGAAATCCGTTCTTTCCTGGTTTGCTACCTCTTGCCTGTCTCTGTGTAGGACTGAAGGGGTTGGAAGCCTGTGATAATTTTGGTTGCTTTTACTCTGCAGATGGATTCTACCTGTCCAGCCATGCAGGCCAGTCTGCTTTGCACCCACAGCCTCCCCTCTCAAGGACCGTGGGCAGCCACACGTCGAGCACTTTGCTCCGGGAAAAGGACCTTGGGCAGCTGCACAAGAGCTCGAAAGAAGGCCTGAAAGACCCCGGTGGGAAGGAGCGGGCATGCCGGAGCGATTTGTCCCTGCCCTTTGCCAAGAAGGAGAGCAAGCCGAAGGAGGAGCCCCGACCCCGCAGTGTGGTCGACCTCACACAGGACACCAAGCCCGACAGCGACCGGAAGGTGAGCGTGGTGGAGAAGGCGGTGAAGGTTGGTGAGCGTCTCTCACCGTTCCTGGCTGAGCACATGCCAAATCGGGGCGCAGGCAGCGGGGAACCCAAGTCCAAGAACCCGCTGCAGAGCTCTTCCCTCAGCAACTGCAACGGCGGCGGGGACCCCATGCTGAAGGTCCTGGGTGCCGAGCAGGACCGCTGTGCCAAGGATCCCGCTCGGCACGATGAGAACATGAGGCCTTCTGCGCATGCCCACGCGGAGCGGCTGAAGCGGGGGGAGCCCCTCCTGCCCTCTGTGGGCGCTTTGCACATCTCCTGTAGCTGTCCATCCCCACACCCCTCGCAGACGGGGAAGATGACGCCGGCCACAACATTCCCTCCGCAGCCCGTCCATTCCAGCATGTACACCATCTTCCCACCGGCCAAGGAGCTGGGGAGGGAGCACAAAGTAATCGCCCCCACCTTTGTGCCTTCGGTCGAAGCCTACGACGAGAGGAGCGGGCCCATCCAAATCGCCTCCCAGGCCCGTGACAACAAGGGGAAGGACAAGGACCTTGGCAAGGTGGGGGTGCTGCAGTCACCCACGGAACGGTGCCTTGCAGATGCCTCCCGCACACTCTTGTCCCAGGACTTTTCTTGTCACAGTGATGCCAAAAGGATGGAGGTTCTGAGAGAGAAGGGTTCGGTGATCAGGACGAACTCCATGGCACTGAAGAGACAGGTCACTTCAGAGCCCTTCCTCAACCGGCCGGGGCTGGGCTCTCCGGAGAGCAGGGAGTTCCTGGCCTCCAAGGATTTGCTGAAGCCGAGTCCGGAGGCAGAGCATCGCCCCTGCGAGCGGGACCGCTTCCAGCGATCCAGCTCCAAAGAAGCAGCAAAGGTCTACGGCACTTTGGACTCTTCCCGGCAGCACCTGGACCACGGTCAGCTGAAACCGCCCGAGCAGAAGTGGAAGCCCTTTGAGATGGGCAACTTTGCCACCACGCAGATGGCGGTGCTGGCCGCGCAGCACAACCACGTCAGCCGGGTGGAGGAGGAAGCCAAGAAGGTGTACCTTGACCCCAGCGGTTTGCCGCGGTCCTCGGTGGTGGGCTCGCGGGGCGCCGCAGACGTCCTGCACCCTGCCTCACACGGCGAAGGCTCGGCCATGCAGAGCCTCATCAAATACAGCGGCAGCTTTGCCAAGGAGACGGCGTCCCGGCAGAGCTGCGGCAAGAAGAGCCCCTTTGGGGGTTTGGGCAATGTGAAGTTGGACTCTGCACAGCTGGGAGCCTCCAAGGTGCAGCAGCTGCTGCTGCAGCAGCCTGCGAAGCAGCTAAAGAGGGACCCTGAGAGACCCGAGAGTGCCAAATCCTTCGGCCGTGAGAGCATCGGCTCCCAGGGCGAGGTGGAGGTGAGGCACTTGCCTGTTGGCATTGCTGTGGCTGTGGCCCGGCAGAAGGACAACAGCAGCAGCAGCAGCAGCAACAGCAGCAAACTGGGGCCCAGCTTGGCAGACCGGGATCGCTCGCTGTCTCTCAGCAGCATCAAAGGTAGGTTCCCTAGGGCTTGTCTCAGGGCGTCCCTGGAGGATCTGTTCCCTGGGAAGTGCAGCCACCCAGTGCAGGCTGTGTGCCATGAACCGCATTTGGCATCTTCAGCTGGGTTTGCCTCCCTTGCCAGCCTTTACATGTTGTAAAGCACAGTAGGAAGCAAGACCCCCTGTGCAAGATGTAGTCAGTCCCCTGTCCCCGCTTCCATCCCCTCTGGCCACCTCTGAGGACAATCCTGCTCCATGAGTTTGATCCATTAGCAAAGGGAGTGATGGAGAAACCTCTCAAACCACTTTTGTGCTGGTGTTGTAATCTCATGATTTCGATTTAAGCCGTGGTGCTGGCAGGAGGGGGATGGCACCAGAGAGATTTTGCTTCTCTGCTTGGCTTGCATAGCAAGATAACACCCGGGGGCTGCCCGGCACGGGGCTCTGGTGTGCCAAGGAGCGATGCCAAAATGAACGGCTGGCGAGCAATGGTCGGCTTTCCAGTTTTAGCCCTTGCCTTCCCCATTTTTTTGCCTTTCCCCCTCCTCTCCCAAACTTCAGTGGAAAGAAGCAGTTTCCCTCAGGCAGCAGCCCCTCTCCCCATTCCCATTGCCTCCCAGTGCCCTCCCCGCAGCCGGGCGGGAGCCGGCCGAGGACCTCGTGGGCAGCACAGGGAGCTGTTTGTTCAGCCGTTCAATCGTCCCAGACGCTCCCAGCTTGCGTTAAATGTAATTTACTGAGCCGAACTAAAAGGCTGCAAACAAGGGTTGAATTCTGGCAGGCCTCTGGGCTCGTTGCTAAGTGATGCAGTTGGCTTTCAGACAGAAAACAAGACTGCTTTTCTCCTCCTCTCGCCCCCCAAATGCTGCCCCCCCTTTGTGTGCCAGGAGATATTCGTCTAATAACATTAGCTTGCTTGCGCTGAGTGGACGGTGCTTGAATGTTTAGACCTTTTAAGAAGGAGAAAGCAGGCTTTAGTTGGCTAATCTGTAGTATTTGGCAAGTAAAATGCAAGTATTTAGTACTGGGCATTGGTTGTCAAGGGAACGGACCTAAGCCTTTCCTCCATGCATAACTGATTGAATTTTTCTATGCAGTCCGTGCGTCATGTTCATATATATAGACAGAATGATCATTCACTGTCTGGACAATCATCGTTCTGTCCAGAAAAGGGACTTGTCCTGTTGGTGGGATGGAAGCTGGGCGGGAATTAGAGGTCCTACAGTGTTTGTGTTTGGATGGTGAGGGTGGAAAAAAGATGATAAACTCGTCTAGAAATAATGGAGCGCAAGGAGTGTAGATGGGAGAGGGAGGAGCGATGATAAAATAACAAAATAACACCTTTCTAATGAAGGGCTGGGGGTGGGGATTTACTCACCTTATGCCAAGGAAGGAAGGGAGGCTGTGGACTCTCCAAGGAATTTCTCCATATTGCTGACACCAAAGATACAGCTGGGCATTGACTGGGGGAAAGAAAGAGGAAAAGGGGCTCCAAAGGGGAAAAAAACCTGGGCTGAGGTTTGGAAAGGGAATGCTGGTGGAGAGGCAGTGGAAGGTGTTTGGGCTCCAGAGGGATTTGTGAGCCCCTGTGCTGTGGAGGTTGGGGAATAAAAGTGAGCAGTGGAGGCTGTGTGAGGCATCATTCAGTGAGTCAAGGAGGGGCTGGTTGGGGTTGGTTGGGCTGCACGTGGTGTCCTGGCAGAGATGTGGTGACCCTGGAAAGTCCTTCAGGAGGGAGAGCTGTGTGCCAGGTTTTAAAGCATCTTTGTTTTCTGCCTGGAGCCCATGGAAGGAACCTTGGGGAGAGGAGCTGGGAGAGATGTTGTCTTGTTCCTGGATTCCTTCTGACAGTAAAAGCTGAGGGAATTGGAGACTTGACAGCAAAAAACCCATGGGCTGTCCAGGTTTGTGGAAATACACACTAGAGCTCTCCTTGAAAAGACTGCCTGTCAGCAGAATAGACTTGATGTTCCGAGATGTTTTCCCATGTGCCAAACCATATCCAGACAGGAGAGTGAGGACCCTGGGAAGGGCTGCTGGGGTGCAGTCCTGTGAGGCTGAGTGCTCTCTGCAAGCAGGGATTTAGGAGCGGATTGTATCACCAAAGCACAGTGCAGAGAAGGGCAACAGGGGGATTGTATGAAAAATGAGTATGCAAGAAATAAGCTAGGGAAGAAACTAGGGAAAAGCAAGCTTAAAATCAGGCAGTTGGAGGGAAGACCTTGGATAAAGGGAAGGATGGACCCAATACCTGGTCCTGGCAGAGCCAAGCGAGGCTCTGCTGCTCTCTCCTGTGAGGGTGCCTCCTAACCTCTTGCAGATGCAGCTGCTACCATGCCAGGCTGTATTTGCAAGAGCTGTGCTGATTGTGGACAAGTGGTTCCTCCAGCCAAACATTCAGCCCCCCTTTTTGGATTCCTGCCCTCATCTGCCATATGTGTCCCTGCCTCATCAGACCCTCTCTTGTTGCATGTCTCGAGGGGGATGCAGATTCCTGCTAGTGGTTGAATTGCAGAGTGGAGCACGCTGGTTTTGTGAGGGGCTGTATTGTTGGTTCTGCCTGTTGCAGAAGGAGAGGGATTCAGAGCATACTCAGTGCTCCCAGACTGATTTACAAGATCAGAAGGTGCTTCAGAAAAGTGCAGAGTTAAAATCCTTCCCCTCTCTGAGATGTGCTAAGCAGGACTATGTGGTTTGATGCAGGATTTAGCTGCATCTTGGCTCTTGCTGGGATGGGAAAACTGTCCTTCAGCGCAGTGGTCCCTTTGGTCCTGTTGCTCCCAGGCTGGTGGCTGTGCTGGCCTGGGAGACTGACCTGGCATGGCAAGTAGTTCCTAGATGTCTTGGAGGCATGAACCTCAGAATATATGCACTTGGGTGCTACCAAGAGAATATCTTGATCACACCGAAAGCCTTGCCTGGTCTTTCAGGATTTGACCCTGGAACATCCTTGGGGACACTGCTGTTTGGGTACACTGGCTCTCAGGTACTCTGCTCCATGCCCAGAGGAGAGGGGACAGCTTTATTCAGACCATTTTTCCCGTCTGATGGTGCTGGGTTGTCTCTTAGGACATGGACGCTCCGAAGATGACTGTGGGGATGAGAGGAGCCGCCACCGGGACAGCCACCTCCTGGCAGGGCGCTTGGAGCGGGATCAGGAGAAGCTGCTCAGGTGAGGCTTGGAGGGAGGTGAGATCTTTTGCCATAGTCACAAGCTTAGCTCAGGGACAACCAGTCCAGAGAGGAGACAGGATTGCATCCATCCTGGTGTAGGTGCTGGCACCAAACTTGCTGGTTTGGAGAAGGATGCTGAGCTGGGTACACGGGGCTATAGGCAAATCCTAAGTCCTCAGCAGAGCAATCCTAATAGACAGCTGCAAATCCATGTCTGCTCCAAAGGGCTGGAGAGATGGAATGTTTTATTCTAGACTTGACACTTCCATCACAGCTCTCCTTGAGCCACTGACCTTGCTTTGCAAACAGTGGTTCTGCAGGCTGGTCCATTCTCCTGGGCTCCTCCATCACTTAAACCTGCTCTCACTCTCTCTCTCTTGCCTCCTCCATCCCCAGAGAAAGCAAGGAGCTGGCAGATTTTGCCCGAATACACCCCTCCAGCTGTGCCACGAATGGTTTAAACTCCAACCTCATGGTGACAGGAGGCCCAGCCCTGGCGGGCTCCGGGCGCTGGTCTGCAGACCCAGCTTCGCACTTGGCAGCCCACCCCTGGCTCCCCAGGACAGGGAGCCCCTCCATGTGGCTGGCTGGCCACCCCTACGGTGAGTACCCTGGGAGGGAGCAGTGTCCAGAGGGTGTTAACACCAATGAAATCCAGGGAAAAGTGTTGCTACAGCCCAGCGAGGCTGTTTGATGAGCTCAGGGAAAAGGGAAAGAGGCATTTCGGAGCATTAGATGACTTCTCGTGTGGGTGGGAGCTGTCTGCATCCCCTGAGTTGTGACTTTGGTGTTTTTTCTTCCAGGACTTGGTCACCCTTCCTTGCACCAGGGCATGACTCCAGGCTTCCCCCCTGCCATGGGGGGAGCTCTCCCTTCTGCCTACCAGTTTGCCAGAGACCCACAGTCAGGGCAGCTTGTTGTGATCCCCAGTGAGCACTTGCCACACTTTGGTAAGGATGTGAGCTTGTCCCAGAGGACATTCTTTGACAGCTGTGGGAAAAACAGACTTTGGAGAGGGCCAGAGAGGATCATACCTACCGGTGGGGACCAGCAGCCACGGCTCTGGGGTGGGTGTGAGCGGGCCTCTCGTTAAGGTGTGTTCTGGAGATGGAAACATGTAATCCTTAGCAGTGGCTCTTCATCCCCTGCAGGACCCTGCAGAGTTAAATCCTTGGTTAGGAGAATCTATTCCTAAGCTCAGGCATGGACAGTCAAACCAAGGGCTGGAGAGCAAAGCAAGTCCAGTGGCCCTAGGGCACAGGGGTGGTGGGACTGGGGCTGCAGAGGGGAACACAGCACATTTTTCCCTCTGGTTTGTGGTTGTATTTCTGCACAGCCCGGTGTTTGGCATCCCCTACACTCTGGGACTTTAGAGACCATTTCCCTGAGCGATCCTGAATCCTTTATCCATCCTTACCCTGCTGCCTCCCTGACTGCATCTCTGCTCATTCCACAGCAGAGCTGATGGACCGGGCACCCCCCCTGTGGCCCGCTATGTACCCCCCGACCAGGAGCTCCCTCCAGCACGCTCACCAGCTGCAGCTCCTCTCCCATCAGCAGCTGCTGCGGCAGCACGAGCTGTACATCCTGCAGCAACAAGCAGCCCACGCCATGGAGCTGCAGAGGAGTGCCCAGCTCGTGGTATGTTCTCAAGAACTTCTTGCTTGGCCATGAAACGAGCCTGAAGTGTCTGGGGAGAAAATGAAAACGCAGGCAGCTGTGCCTGTGTGGCAAGTGTGTGTCAAGGGTATGGATGCATTGAGTGATCCTGCCCTGGTCTCTAGGATAGGAAGCATTTGGTGTATCCTGAAGTTAGAGTGGGTTTGGAGGGGTTTGGTGTAGAGCCACTGAGCAGTGCTGTCAGAAGAGCTCCCCAGCAGCAGCAGTGAGACTTAGATTCCTTCCCATGGAATGTCTCTGTATAGTTGAATGGTTTCATCCCTGGTCACCCCCAAACAAACCTCCTGAGCAGCTCAGAGAAGCAGCTGCAGGACTTGCAGCAGTCACACTGGCACCTGGAGAGAGCTCCCATTCATGAAAAAGTTTTGGAAGCCAAGAGCTTCCATTTGGGTGTTTTACACCTGTTCATTTTTATAGTGGTCCTCCAGTTTTCAGCCTTCATTTTACATGTGGGTTTGCTAGGCTGGAGGCTTGGAAATAGAAATGGTTTCCTTTGGCTGCAAATGAAAGCTGAGACATCCTTCTCATGACTCTTGGAGCTGGGAATTTGTAACAAAACTATAGCAGATCAGTGTCACCCTCCATCAGATTGGTCTTCAAAAGGTCTTGCACTGGGGGACATGTGCTTTATTCCACTGCATATTTTATAAGACCTTGTTTTGGTCTTGCTTGGTGGTAGGTCAGTGCCACTTTCCAGATGTTGTGCTGAATTTTGCTCTGTTCTTGTCACAGGAGAGGTTGAAGGCAAATGAGCAGCGTGTGGATATGGAAGAGAAGGTGACAAAACGGAGCCTGGACAGTGCCAAATCAGGCCTTTCCTCCTCTGCCCCGGGACTGGTGCACCGAAAACCACCTGTGCTGTCTCCCAGCGCCTCCACGTCCTACAGCAAGGCTGTGAGTCCACCTCCCCTCTCTCCCAGGGCCTCACCCGTGTCTGTGCTCAAAGCTGAGGTGATCCAAAAGATGGAGGAGCCACCTTCGCAGCCAGCCTACTCCTACCCCGCCACCCCCAGCTCCCATCCTTCCAGCCCACACCCTGCCTCTCCACCCCCTGCCCCTGCCATCCCTCCAAAGGAAGAGGCACCTGAGACCGTGGAGAAGAAAGACCTGGAGCTGGAAAAAGAGGCTGCTGGTCCATATCAGGCCTTGTTCCCAGGTAAGAGAGCCCTGCTTTGGCAGAGTCCCGTTGTGTTTGTGCCTGCCTCCCTTTTTCTCCTCGGCTCTTTCCTGCTTCTGTCCCTTCCCCTAGGGAAAGCCACGTAGCTCCTCTAAAAGGCAGGGGAGAGGGAAGGAGCAGGGCTGTTGTGATGGACTGGGATTGGTGCCTGAGTGCCTGGGGCTGTAGGCTCTCTTCTTCCCTTGGGCCGAGCCTGGGTTGGTTCTTCCAGGGCTGGAGTCCCAGTGGGAGAGGATGCAGGAGGCAGATCTTTCTCCAATTGCATGAAAGTGCTGGAAAGGTGCAGAAGGGACCTCTGAGGTGCTGCCTGTGGCAGTTTGTCAGGAGAGAGGTGCCCAAAGCAGCTATTGCTTGAGAACGGGAAGAGACCAGAGATGATGGAAGCAAAGGGAACTGACTCTATGCCTTAGTGAGAGAGAAGGTGCTTTGGAGACCCAGCCATTACACAGTCTGTCCCTTCTGATATCTTGCAGAGATCCCCCCTGGATACCCATTCCAGTCCCTGCCTCCCTCCTTTGGAAGACACTATCCCTACCTCCTCCAGCCCCCCGCAGCATCTGATGCGGATGGCCTGGCTCCTGACGTCCCGCTGCCTGCTGAAGGCTCTGAGCACATGGATCTTTCCTCAGAGGTCAAGCCCATCCACTTGTCTCCGTCCAAAATCCTTGAGCCCATCCAAGCAGCAGCAGAAGAGGAATCCTTGGAAGAGAGGGTGAAATCAGAGGTGCAGATGGAGGAAAGCCAGGAAAGCATCTGTGAGCAGGACATGGGGACTCTGAACATCAGCACCTCTGCAGCCGTCCCAGTGCAGAACGTGGACAATTGCAATCTCCTGTTGCACCAAGGCGAAGCCCTGGGTGCTATGGAGCAGGAGCAGGAAGACCTCCAGAGCTGCCCACCTCCTTACCAGGTTGTGGCCTGTCCTGCAGAAGCAGAGGCTGAGGCAGAGAGCGGGAGTGGAGCAGAAACCTGCTCCATGCACATGGACTATGACGGTTTGCTCGTGCATGCGGAGAGCAAGCCACCAGAGATGGAATTGACGCCCCAGCGGGAGGAGGCCTCTGTAGCCATGGATCTGCAGAGTGCTGATGTGCCCCGGGTGAGGGAGTTTCCCAGCCTGCCTCCCGAGGAGGGGGAGCAGGGGCCAGAGATCCCTTCCTATACAGAAGAGGCAATCACTTGCCAAATCCCAGATCTGGACATCAAGCCGGGTGACCCACTGGCTGGGATGAATGCTTTGGTGGCTGCTACAGAAATGCCTCAGGCTTGTTCCTTGTTGACTACCACCACTGTCACTCCACCCCAGATGAAGGTGGAGGTGTTAACTGACCAGACCCTGGAGCACTCCTTCCTGCAAGGGATCACTTTGCTGAGTGAAATTGCAGAGATGGAGCTGGAGAAACGGAAGCAAGAAATGCAAAGTAAGTTTTGAGTGGGGAGTCTGGTCAACTTTGGACCATGCTGCGTTTCCCAGCTTATTGTCCCTGTGCTCTTCATGTGGGCAGAGGAGCAGAGTCACAGGTGGGATCCCTTGCAGTCTCAGCCAGGGCAGCAAGGAGAGCATTGCTCTGAGTTGCACGAGTAGCTGGTACTTCAGATGGGGTTGGAGCAGGGTTTTTGTTGCAGCAGGCTGAGCTACGTGTGGCTTTTGTACTGCTCTCCCTTCCAAAGGCCCTCGCCATGTCTAGACAGTTTGTGGTATGCATAGCGGAAATGGAGCCCCAATTGCTGAGAGCTGCCAGGGCAACACCCTTCTGGCAGGCACTGAGTCCACAGTCTGTTGGGGTTTGGCACCAGAGGCCCCAGTAGCTCCAGATGACGATTTCCAAGAGCTTGGCAGGTCCCAAAAAGAATCTCACCTTCCAGTAACTTCCTGAGGTGAGAAGTGATGGGAACTGCCAGTTACACCATGGCTGAGTACAACAGGGGATCTCAAGTGGGGGCTGAGGGTGGCTGGGGGCTCCTTGAGCAGCCATAGTTGAGAAAGGGCCATCAGCCCCTCCTTGTGCCTGTTGGAGAAGCAGTCTTGGAATGTGATCTTCTATAGCTTTTTTTTCTGTCCTTCCCAGCAGGTCCAGAGAGTTTCCCTGTCCGGCCAACACTGGAGAGTTTGCTGGCTGCCAGCACCCACATGCTCATGGAAGTACTTTCCACCCCCTTTATGGAAAGTCTGAAAACCATCCGGCTGCCTCGAGAGCTGAATCCCAACAAAAAGTACAGCTGGATGCAGAAGAAAGATGAACCAGTAAGTAGCTCTTAGTGTGGCTGAGCCTGGAAAGCCCCAGTGCATCCACTCACACATCTCACTGTCCCAGCCCCAGTTTGGGGGCTCATGCTGCCCCTCTGCATTCAGCAGAGCAAGCTGGTTGTTCCCCCATGTCACATTCCTGGCTGCACAGGAGTCAGTGGGCTGGAATTTAGGTTTTTCCCTTGTTTGTGAATCAGGGTTCAGCAGGACCCTCAGCAGCCCTGGAAGTGGTGTTTTAATGTGGAACCAGAGTGTGTTACTGTTTTTGCCAGAGGATAAATAAAAATAGTGTCAGGAGAGTTTTTCCTTGTTTATTTTTAATTTTCTGACTCTTCCCTGTGGAAGAGACTGATAAATTATTTTGTACCGAGCAAGTAAGTATTCCAAGATAGGGTATATTGTGATCTGTCTTTTTAAACAAGGTAAAAAGAGCATTTTATCCTGCAGGTTCTCCTCCAGGGCTGCAGTCCCTCAGAGCTGATGCCACCCAGTGCATAAACCACAGAACATCTTTGCTTTGCTGCTTTTCTTGGGTACCACCCTGGGGCTGTGCTGGTGGGCAAGGGGTGTCTGCTCCCCTTTCAGCACAAAGGGCTTTCTGCCAGGCTGCACACCTTGGCCATTGCCAGGGCACCCAGTGTGCACCCTCTGGACATGTCCTGACCCTCTCTTGCCTCCCCACCCCAGATGTACTCCATCAAATCAGCCATCGAGAACATGGATGCGATGGAGCTGGACTACAGGATGAGGCTGGCGGAGCTGCAGCGGCGCTACAAGGAGAAGCAGCGGGAGCTGGTGAAGCTGCAGCGCCGCAGGGACTCCGAGTAAGTCAAAGGCTGCTCACCCAAGTCTTGGTTTTTTTCCAGCTGGGCACTTTCACTGCCTCTCGGCCTGGGAGAGAAAATTGCCCTCCATCCCTCCCTGCCTCCTCTCCTCTCCTCTCCTCCCGGTACATCCCGCCAGAGCTTTGCACAGCACACTCCTAGGCTATGTGACACGACAACCTGGTAACTGGTGACTGCAGCTGGGAGACTGTGGTAGAGACAACCTTGGCTTCAGCAGCTCAGTTTAGCAGTTTGGTGGCAGGCGAAGGTTCTGGGTTGGCTCCCGTTCTTGCTTGCTTTCTTTTAATTATTTTCCCTTTTTCTTCTTTTTGGATTTATTTTCTTTATTTTTTTCCCTGTTTGTTTTGCTTTTAGGTTGCAAATTTTGCTTTTTTTTTTCTTTTGTTTTGTTTTTTGATTTTTTTTTTTTGTTGCCTTGGTTAACAGTGAAGCGTGTGGTTTTTTTAAAGGGAAAAGCATGACGAGAAAAGTAGAAGCTTGGCGAGAAGAGGCCCTGGAAGGCCCAGGAAGAGGAAACTTGGATCAAGCGCTCTGTCACCCATTAAGGAGAGAGGGAAGAGTGACAGCAAGAGTGGAAAGTAAGGCTGGAATTTGGGGAAGACGGGAACATGGCAGGGTCACTGTGCCAGGGTCTGACTTGGGGAGAGCATCTCGGATGCAGCGGGGGCTCGTTGTGTTGGCAGGCCGGCCGCTGGCTGCGGCGGTGGAAGCGCGTGCTGCTAACGTGAGTGTGTCCTTTCGGTGGGAATGCAGTGCCAGCGCCCTCCCTCCCCGCAGCTAGAGCGTGTGTCTGGTGTTGGGTGCAGACAGGACAGGTGGAGTTGAGCAGCTGTGAGGTGATGTGGCTGGCAGGGAGCTGTAGGTGAGGTTTTGGAGTTGGGGAGCGTGTCCTCGTGTGCTTTTAGGAGAGCAGATGTTGCAGTCAGGTGCTGTAGAGTCAATTGCGGTGGTGTTGGTGTCAAAACTGGGAAGGACAGGGTTATTCCAGGTTATCTACTTTGTAGGACCTTTCTGCTGTGTTTCTTCTGTCTTCCTCTCTGTTCCCTGAATCAGTGGGAGCTGGTTTTGCCTGACATCCCTCTTTCAAGCATCTGGATTATTCTGTACTCTGCTTTTTACTCTTTTACAAGTTCAGCTGCTCTTGTTTGGATCTCACCATTGTTGGCCATCTATCCTACCATAGATGGCCTCTCCAATGGGAAGGCATTTCCAAGCTGCCTCCCTGCCTGCTCCATGTTTTCACAAATATTCTTTTCAAGACTGCAAATCAGATTCAGGTGCCCAGCTCCCACTGACCAACGCTTCTGAAAGTCTGTTCTCTCAGTGGCTCCGTGTTTTGCTCTTCGTGTTTGGCTGGCTGGACAGGCTGGAGGCATCTGGAGGCACTGGAGTTGTGCATGTGTGGGTGCTGCGTGTGCATGTCCCTGGATCAGGCTGCTCTGGGACATAGAGCTGCACCCTCAGCCAGTGTCCAGGGCCTTTGGTGTTGGTTTAGCTGTCTGTGCAGGTCAGCAGAGTGGATAGAGGGAGGGGAAATGCCTGGAAGCTGAGGAGGCTTTGTGGTGGTGGTCTGACCAGCAGGCTTAGTGTGGAGGCAGCAAATGAGAGCTTGAAATGGAAGCTTGGTAGGAATCTTGAGGTATTGACTGATCATCCGTAGTTACTGGAGATGGCTGGGGAGCCGGGAAAGATGTGCTTATAGTCTCACCTACTTTACTTTTTATTTTATTTTCTTATTTATTTACCCTCTCCTTTCCCCCCAAATCCCAAAGCAAGTCCGATGACGTAGATCACGAGTGCCTTTCACTAGGGGCTGGACTTGGAGACTGGAGTGAGCCAGTCCTTGCAGTGCCTTTGTCCCTTCCTGTCACCCCATGTGGCACTTCCTTGCCACCTCCAGCTCATACCAAAGCAACCAAAGCAAGTGTCTGGGCAGTGAGGCACCTCCCTGGGCCTCAGAAGTCTCTCTCTGCACCTTCAGAGTCCATGGAAGTAGAAGTGGGAAAAGACCTTAAGGGCCATCTCAGCTGTCAGTCCTCCCTGTTGCTGCTCTGTCCCAAATCAGGCACTTTTTGGTGGCTGTTACCAAGACACCAAGCACTTCCTTTTAGAGACCACTTTGCTGGTCTCTGATTTCAGGCACCCTCATCTCTCCTGGTGGCCAAGAGTGTGCACAAAGAGCTCCTTGGCTCTCCAGTTTGGTGGGAAACCTTGTTCAAACTGCTGTCACTTCACAGTAGACTTGGCTCCCACTGAGGATCCCCACTGTCTTAGGAGGCATTTAACCTCACTTTTGAGCTTGGTGGGGACCACAAGGAGGAAAGCTCCCCCACCTTGACCCATCCTGTGCTTGGCTTGCAGACTGAGCAAGTCCTTGTTACTCTCTGAAGACTCTGAGACTGGTGAGGGCATGAAGAAGAGGCACAAAGGGGCCCTCCCGGAGGAGGACGAGGATGTGGAGAGCAGCAGTGGCAAGATGAAAGGGAAGAACCCAAGCTGGGAAGAGCACGATGCGGCTCCCAGCTTCTCAAATGAGGTCAGTGCTCTCATGGGGAACATGGAGCCACAGGCCAAAAGCCCATCTTTTTCCTGCTTTGCTGGTGTTGGCTTGGACTCCTGATCTTTCAGTGTCTGCTTTTCAGTCCACATGGGTTTAGATGCTCCTCAAAAGAGGATTGTGTGCAGTGGAGGGGCTAATGTTGGCTTACAGAGGTTGAACCTCTTTGGAAGGCAGCAGTCAAGTGCCTTAGAGCCAGCCAGAGCATTCAGTGCTGCACTGGCTCTGAATCCAGAGCAGGGCTTCTCTTACCCCTTTGCCTATTGAGAGAGCACAGGGAAATGGATCTCCCAAAGCAAGGGAGGAATGGGAGCACAACCTTGCTATTTCAAATGCAGGATTTTCTTCTGCTCCTGTTGAGGCAATGAGATATTTACTGGAGCTTTAAGCTGCTGATGAAGTCCAAAATGCAAGCAGGCAAAGTACTGAGTTAGAGCTGCTGTTATCTAGCTGTAGCACATGTAAAATATATTTACTTTTTTCAAGAAGCAAGAAAACACCGAAAAGGATGTAACAGCTCTGGCTGTAGTGCAGTGGTGCTGATCCTCATGCTGAGAGGTATTTGGGATTTTTTAGCATTCCAGCCTCTGGAGCTGGTTGATTATGTGGAAATCCGTATTTATTTGGCTGGGTCTTGGGTAAAGAAGATTTTTAATCCTTGTGATTTAGAGAAAAGCTTGTAAAACCAACCCAAACATACCCTAAAAAACAGGTGGTGCAGAGAAAAAAGAACGCCAAAGTATGTTGTTCCATGAACATATTTGTTTTGGAAGAACATTCAGGTTTCCTATGTTAATCTTGCAATTTTGTAGTGCTCAGTAAGAGTAAAACTCTACTGTTTGCTGACATCTTCCTCTTCCTCCCTAGAACCATGGTGGGTTATGGCAACTGGGGCTAAGACTGATTAACTATATGCATGAGACAATTTGGAGGGCTATTAAAATCCCTCAGGTCTGCCATGATATCTGCTCTATGCTCACCTTGTCTCTTCCTTTCACCTCGGCAGTTAAAGCTCAAAAAGAAGAAGGTGCCATCAGATCAGGAGCAGCTGGCCAGCAAGCTTGACAAGGCCCTGTCTCTCACCAAACAAGACAAGCTCAAATCTCCCTTCAAGTTTGCTGACAGCTCTGGGGGAAAGCTCAAAACCAGTGGAGGTGGCAGCAGGTACCTCCCAGCCCATGAGGCTCTGCCAAGCAAGGAGGAAAAGAGCCTGGCCAAGAACCTGGGCTTGTCACTGAAAGCTGCCAAGGAAGGTAAAAACAAAGTGACTGCCAAAATGAAGAAGATGGAGGTGGGGTTAAAAGTCAAAAATCAGCTCAAGGTTTCCCATTCACCAGCAATATCTGAAGTTAGCAGCTACTCCTACAGTAAGTAACCTCTTTTGTATCTCTTCTATCTTTAGGAGGGGTTGTGGTGGGAGTTTCTGGCCTATTGAAAGGAGTCTTGTAGATGGGTCTGGTTTTTGCTCAAGATTGCAAAGTGACCTTCTCCTCTGCTGCTGCTGCATCTTTGGGGTCAGCGTGGGCTGTCTGCCCATCTTGCTGTCCAAGGGGAAGCCACAATCAGTGTGTCTCTTCCTCACCTGTGCTGTATTCATCATCAGTGGGGAAAAACACTTAAAGAAGTTGATCCATGTTCTTGCTTTTGGTGGGAGTAGACACTCTTCTTCTACCTGTCAGATGAGCAGGTGGAGCCTCTTCTCTAGGAGGTAGTTGACTTTTGAAGTCCTTGCTGAGTTCATTTGGCTTGGCTTTAGGATTATGCCATGGAATCTGTTGGAAAGGAAAAGCCTGCCAGTGACACTGATGTTCCTGAGCATCCTCCTGCCCTTCAGTGTCACAGCTTGCTTCCTGGCTGGCTGTGCTGAGCCTTCCCATCTGTCTCATTGGTGTTTGTCCCCACCCCACATCAGTGTGGTTACTGTTAGTTCTGAACCCAGAGTGTGCCTGAGGTGAAGGTTCCAGCAACTGACCCCTGTTACAGAAGGAAAAATCTGAATTGCTGACAGTGTTGGGAAAACAGTAGAACCAAACATAGGAGAGTCTTTAACAGTTCAGGCAGACATTGGGGCAGAGTTTATGGTCTGAGACCGTTGTGTAATGGTCTCAGCTCATTTGCACACACATCTTTCCCTTTGCTTGCAGCTATTTAAAACCATGTTAAAACCTTTATGGGGTGTTTGTGTGCATAACAAATATATCTCCTGGTGCAACACTAGTTTAGAAATTTCACTAATGGGGAAGATGAGCTAGTGACTCTCCAATGGAACAAATGTTTGGCATGAAATTAGCCATTTAGATGGCAAAATAGGAGTCATTGTGTCCACTGGACTTGAACACAGCCTTTGGCTTATTGTGCTGTACACACTACCCAGCAGTTCTCTTCCTGAGTGTGCTTTACTCCCAAGGACAGACACATATCTCCTAAACTGTGGCTTCTGCAGCTAACGGGAATAGAAAGGATGGGCTGGAAGTTGCTGGAGCTAAAGCCTTGGCTCATGCAGAGGGAGCTTTTAAGTGCCTTCACACTTGGCACTGTGGTTTCATGAGCAAAAACTCCCTTCCAGACCTAAGAGAGCTTCTATCGGACCACTGTCCAGTGAGTCTCCTGGTGTAGGAATGTTCCCCTTTGTCACTCAGATCTCAGCTTAGAATTGTTGCGACTGAGGAAACAGCTCAGCTTTGGTTTTTCAGCTGTGTGCAGGTTCAGGAGAAGGGCCTCAGCCTGTCATTTGGTCACTCAGGCATGGTGAATTTGGGGAGGCAGGTTGAGCATATGGCAGCACCTCCCATGATTGGTGGGCTGCTCATGTGGAGAAGGAGAAGTGGGACTGGCGCCAAATCCTTCTGCCTCTTGACCTCAGGATTTTCTGTCTTGAGTCCTGAAAACTTTGGGCATGGATCCAAAGGGTGAACTGGGCATCCTACTCCCACAAATTTTAAGAAAAGTCAGGTGTCCAAAATAATATACATATTTGGGTTTTGAACCTCCTAAACTTGCCATTCTTCATGTCTTCCTCTCCACAACCCAGTGCACTGGAGTTGGGGAGTGATGCCACAACGTCTGTAACGTTGTGGAGATGAGGGCAAGTCCACAAACGGGGAGATGACAATTTACACCCACTTCTCCTGCATCCAGGGGTACCATATGCTTTTTGTCCCTCTCATCAGATACCAGAGGGGATGGCTGGATAACTTCTCACTGCCCACAAGGTTTAGGAGCTTTGTAAAACCGTGGTTCACCGACCGAGGAGTGGCTTGGTCCCTGCTCTTTCGCTGTGTACGCCGTGGAGCATCTGGGGCAGTGTGTTTGGAGTCAGACATTTGGAGTTACACATCCTGCCTTCTTGGCAGCTGGGATTGCTCCAACCACACGTGTTGAAAACCCTTTGCGAGAGCTGGTTCATGTAGAAAAGGAGATTCAGGTCAAGAGTGTTGAATACCACCATAATCAAGGCAAATTCAGGTTGATGGTCCAGTTGTTGACAGTTGATTGTTACTGTGCCTTTGGTGGACATTTTCATAGTGGAAATGTTTGCTTCATTTTTCTCTTGCCAAGCTAAAAACACTCTTTGGATCTTGAGGGAAGACAAGGAGATGGAGGAGAACATTTGTGATAGAATGTAGGAAATGTGAATTTCTATGGTTGTTGAGCACAAGGCTTATGATGGAGCACTTGGGCAGGGGTGGACAGCGGTGGCACCAAAACCCCCCAAAAAATCCCCAAACCCCCATTCAGTGACGTAACGCTCTTCCCACCCGCTTTGACCACAGATACGGACTCGGAGGAGGAGGAGGAGGAGGGATCCCTGAGGGACGAGTGGCCAGCACAGCCCCCGTCCGCTGCCAAGCCGCGGCCGCCTGGCCTGTACAGCTCGACGGGCAGGAAGGGCGGCCGGGCGGCCGGCGGCCCCAGGGCGGCTCCGCGCACTGCGGCGGTGGCCGGGCGGCCGCTGAGGCCGAAGGCGGCGGCGGGGCGGAAGCAGCCCTTCTGCCTGCTGCTGAGGGAGGCCGAGGCGGGATCTTCCTTCAGCGACTCCTCGGAGGACTCGTTCGATCAAGGTTATTAATTTATAGCAAACGCACCCCGTGCCGCGGCCGTGTGGGAGCGGGGCGGGGGCGAGGGGCCTGGCGGGCCGGGGTCAGCCATTTTGATGGTCGGAGCCAGGGCGGCCATCTTTGTCCTTGGCAGCGTAGCCTGCTTTATCACCCCAACGGTTATTTTTTTATCCTTTTTGTATCTGTATCGTTGTGATATTTTTACTGGCTGGCTCTTTTAGAGCTTTTATATCGACTGGCTTTTAGTGTCCACCTCTCCCTACTTTCCTGTTCCCTTCCTCCCTTTCAGTTTTAACCTCACTTCCTTCCTTGCTGCCACCACCACCATTATATTATTATTATTACTATTATTACTATTATTATTATTATTTTAATTATTATTATTTTATTTTGGCATGAGCCTTGTTGAAGTTTGAAAGGAGCTTTTTAAATTACTTTCCTTTTTTTTCCCCTTTTTTCCCCCCTTTTTTCCCTCTTTTATTTTTCCCTCCCTTTTTCTTTTTCCCCTCTTGCTTCTTACCTCCCCTTTTTTTCTGCCTTTTTTCTTTTATTCTCCCCCCCTCTTTTTTATTTCTTCTCCCCTTTTATTTTCTTTTTTTTTTTTATTACCGGGGTACTGTTGTGTGGCCGTGTGACTTGATGTTTGTACTGCAATTTGGTTTACCAAGCTTTATTAAACATACCGAGTTCATTTTTAACTAAACCTGTGTACCTTGTCTCTCTTGCTGTGTCTCTTATCAGGCGATTAGGTTGCCGCTTCACTCCATCCTGCTCTGCATCCCCCTCCTGCTCCCACTCCCCATCAGTAGAACTGGAATTAACCTAGTCTGGGGTACTCTCTATTATTCAAATATCCCTGCTGCCTTTGTCCAGATAAAGCCTAGGCTTCCCCCTTTTCCCCCGACCCCTTTAAGTTAATTTTTATTTTTTTGGTTCACCCGTTTCTGGTTTTATCTTAGTTTGTTTCGTAATAGACTCTCTCCAAGCAGGCACATAAAACATGGAGGCACTGACTCCTTGTTGTTGCTGCAGGAGGGTGCAGGGTGTATTTAACAGCCAGAAATTTTTCTTTGTAATTTTTTAAAGTGTAAATGTCAAGTTTTTGTGTCTCCTTTTGGGTGGTAGGTTTTTTTTTTTTACAGATGCCCAGACGTAACCCACGGTGCTCAAGGATGTGGCAATTACTGCATTAAATTTGACTCTGCAGTTTCCCTCCCTCACCCTCACCCCAATTTTTTTCTTGCAGCTTTTTTTTTGTCAGCCTGTCATTAGTACTTCAGTGGGAAAAGAGATTACTTGAGACTTTTCCTCCAGAGACACAAGGGGTTTCTGTTTTAGAGCGCACTCATTAAATAATAATCATGGGGAAAGGTCATTTTAATGAGCCCTCAGCTCCCGAAAGAAAGTAGCTTGGCTGGGCTGAATGCAAAGCAAGAGCATCCCCAGTTGTTATCTAAGTTACATGGCAGAGCTGGATGTAGCCCAGCAAAAGCCTTTTAGTGTTTTACACTGCTCAGGGCTGTTAATTGAAAAACAGGGCTGGATAGTTTTTTTTGTTTGGTTTTTTGTTTTTTGTTTTTTTTCCCCTGAGTTTTTTGATGTTAATTTCCTCTGTGCACCTGTTTGGTTTTTCTTCCCTCCAAACCCAACCTCCAAAGAAAGATAATTAAAGCTAAAAGAAAGAAAAAAAAAAATAAGAAAAAGAAAGAAAATGATCAAACACAGAAGAAAGATACAGAATGTTGATTTGGTTTGATGTGGCTCTGGGCTGGACCCATCAGTGCATTTCAAAGAAAACCCAAAAGAGAAATACATGTGTCAAAAAAAAAAAAATAAAAAAAAAATTAAAAATTGTTCTTTAGAGAGCCCAAAAAGTTGTGGGGATAGTGGATTTTATGTAAAGCTGAGATTGCCACATTTCCATGAAGAGTCTGCGTTAACTTCCATTCTTCCCTTCCTTGTTCCTTCCTGCATCTTTTCTTTGTTTGTTTTGCTGCTGTTGGAAATTTTGAGGATATCAATCCCTTTTAGGTGCCAAGTTCTTGAGGGGGGTTTTGGGTTTGGTTTTTGGTTTTGCTCCAGGTAAGCAGAGAGGTAACTTGTCCCTTTGTTTATTTTTCAAGTAACCTGTCTGCTTTATTAGAAGAAATAAACTAAAAGTCCCAATTTTATAGGATAAAATCTGGGGAGGGGAGGGGGTACGGGAGGAGGTTGGGGAATCTGAAACAAATGGGGAAATGATTGTAAATCCCACTGGGGTGTCATTTAATGGTGGGGAAACCAAAGATGCAAAACCCCCTGGGGTGGGAGGTGGGTAGGGAGAGGGAGGTGGGAAGGGATTATTGGTTACAATTTGGGTTTTTTTTTTCCCTGAAAATAAATTTTTTTTGTTTTGTTTATTTTTTTTCTTTTGTCAGAAGCATTTCTTGAAGGGATATTTGGGTAATAGGGTTTCTAATGGCTTTCCCTGAATACTAAACCGATTAATAACCTCAGCTTTTCTAGAAGTGCTCGCTTTCTCCTTGCAGCTGCTTGACCAACCCTTTCACCCCTGCCCCTATCCATGATGCTTTGAATGTCTGTGTCGGTCTCTTGCATTTGCTCTCACGCTGCACTAAAGAAGCAAAGTGGTTGGCTGGTTGTAGGGCAGACACTTCTCAGCGAGGGTCACTAGCCATGAACCTGAACCTTGACCATTGTTATGTAGGTAGGCAAAATAACTTTTCTTTATGTCATCTGTCAGCCTCAGACGTTTCGATTGTTGCCTCCATGAATAATGACACGTAGCTTTTTTGCATTCTCTTGGTTATTTCAGTTTTGAAAATGATTGCTGTCCGTTTTCAACTCTCCTCTGTCCATGAAGAGTCTCACTTGGAAGGTTTGCACGTGCGTGTGTGTGTGTTTGAGGACTCCAGAAATGCTTTGCTGTTTGCAGAACAACTTTTTGGAGAACCCCTTAGCCCAGCCAGGGAAAGGATTTGCAGATGAGAGTCCAAGATGCAAACCTTAAAGGTTTCTGGGCCACGGTGCAGAGATGTCCCTGTGTCAGGGATATTGCTTGGCCCTGCAGTATCTGTGTCAAAGGTGGGATTAGCTGCAGAAAAATCTGTTTTCTGTCAATCTGGTTTGACATAGATGAGGGGGGGACACGCTGCTTTCTTACAGACCAAACATCAGGTTGCCACTCTGTTAAGAGGCAAAACTTGTGGCTTTTAATTTAGTGACCTTGGAGAGGAAACTGCTGATGTGGGCTAAAACCCACCAGGATAGGTAATTCCTTGAGCTTTCCGAAACCAAAAACCCATAAGTCCTCCTTCTCCTCCTCCTCCATACTCTGTTTTCCTTTAGAATTTAGTGCCATCTTTTCTGTTCTCTTTTTCTGATTTGGAGTATGATTTTATCCCAGTTAAGAAAAAGCAGTGAGGGTTAACCAGTTCCCTACACATTCCCATGTGATAGTTGTAATATTTTTTAATTTTTCATAAGCATTTCTGGAGTCAACAGCACAGCACATGGAGGGGGAAAATCTTCCAATGAAGAGAATTGGCTTATTAAAAAAAAAATAAAAAAATAAAAAATTAAAGGTACAGTCTTAAATTGGACACTCAAAAATAAATAACCTCCAGAATTTGGACAGATCACAGAAATCAGATGTTAATGACCCAGTAGCTGTCTAAAGTCTGCCTGTACTTAGCCTGCTTTGTATGCTGTAGGCCTGCTTGGTGTTATGAGAAAATCATGCTGTTTATTTTTACAAAGTGAAATGACTGTTTTAAGTGTGTGTTTTTACTCCCTCCCTTCTCCAGCCTTTCCTCTTCACACCCCCCTCAACCTGTCTTGTTACATACATCAGTCTCTAAAAACCAAATTGCTTAACCAACTTCTGTTCATCATTAACAAATCTTCATTTACTGCTCTCCTACAATGAAATACCATGACTGCTTAGCTGTTAAAAGCAATGAGAAAACTTAATATTCTTAACTGGGTTTGGGTTTTAATTCAGTGCAGGTAAAAATTAAAATAATCTTTGGCTCCAGTTTATCTGGCATCAGTAGCATTTAAATATGAATGTATTGTTTGTTTTGGCTGTGGAGTTGTATGTACATGTGTGGTTGCATGTGTGGGTATACACACACATATACATGCTCTTAAAAATGTCAATTAGATATTTTTAACTTTGAGCATTTTTTTCCCTTAGCCTCTCTCAGCGTTAACAGAATTACCATTGAAGGAAAAACCGATTTTTTTTAAATTGTCTTTTTCCCCATTGCTAGCTGAAAATCACCTTTTCAGAACAAAAGAAATATTGAGGCTTCAATTGTGTAAAGGCATCTGTGCACAGTTAATTTTAAACCCACACATAGTTTGGGTAGAGTAGGAGTAAAACTCCTGCTTCCCATTAAATACAGACACCAGTCTCTCCAAGGAGCTGTACAGATGGACAGAGAGCACCAGCAGCTTATTTGTCACCATGGCCAGAAGTTTGGGGACTTACTTTAGAATCATGTGGGCTTAGAGCAGAGCCCCAAATGTCTTCTTTTTACTTCATTTGTTACTTTTTGTCCCTTGGAAAATCAGAAAGAAGAGGAGCAGGGATTGGGTTGTGTATGTGGAGTGGGGTTAGCAAGATCTATCCTCACCATGAGAGGTGGAGGAGGATAGATCTGTGCTGTGAATGTGTTAAAATGGGGTTATTTTCAGGCTGGAAATTGTATCTCCTGCAGATAAAAATAAAAGTGTTGTGGTAAAAATGCTGACAAGGGACTGTCTTCAGTTGTCTTTCCGTAGCGTGACGCCGTGTATGAGCAGGAGGTTGGAATAACCACCAGGCTCCTCATTGTATTGTATATTTTCTGTAGTCTGAGGTACAGCCACTGCCATCCTGGCTTTTAAATCTGTTTTAGCTGAGTGCCTCTGAAACACTGGAGCTGCTTTTGCCCTTGCTGAAGGAATGGTCCTGCTGGGCAGTCGATGTGGCTGAGCCAGTGGGGCTGGACTGGTCATGGGGGGATTTTCCTGCAAACTTTCCCCCTTTTTTTCCCCCTGTTTTCCTCCCCAGCTGCTCACTGAGCCACTCTCTGCTCAGCCACCTCTCATGTCTGAGGGGCTCTACAGTCATGAGGGGCTGTACAGGTTGATTTTTTCATTTTTTTCCCCATTTTTGCTGAAAATTGCTGGATTTCAGAGCTAGATGGGATGGATGGAGAAAGTCTTGCTACCCCACAGAGTGTCACTGAACTTGGGCACGGTTTTGCTGCTTTGCAGGCAGGTGTTTTTCACGTCTCAGAATAAAGTTCATCTGGATTTGTTTTCTTTTTGGCAAAATGTGATACAAAAACAGCAGTTGTGCCCTGTTTTCTGGTAGGGGGGGAAGGAATCTGATCCCAATTTGCTGTGGATTTTTTATTTTTTTTTTAATGTGTTTTTTATGCAAGGAGTGAACAGGGCTGTGGATTTCTTGGTATAGACTGCAGGACTGTAGGTTTAGTAGTACTTTGATATCACAAGTAACCAGTCTGAGCAACTGAAATGGGGAAGGAGTTTTTATGCAGTTAAAAATTAGTATTCTGTGACTATCAGATGTATGCTACAGAGATAAACCATCCATGTTAAAAAAAAAAAAGTAAAAAAAAGCTGCCAGTTACCTCAGTTGATAAAATACAAGGTTGAGAACATTGTTTTCTGATATTCCTGTTTTTTTCTAATATCATGGAAAAATAACACTTGTGTTATTGTGTTTTTTTTTTTCTGAGCAACCAAGTGTTGAGGACGTTTTTATCTGTCCCAGAGGGCATATGTGAAAAGAAAAGGATTTTCATGTTCATTCCAGCTCATTTTGAAGGGATCTGGTTTCTCATTTGGCTGGATTTCAGACACAGGGATAGTGGCTGGTAGGAGCTGGGGAGTGGGCTCAGAACAGGGCTCCTGCTAGTGGTGGAAATTTTCCAGCAGCCTCAGTGATCCTACTTAAGCCCTCAATTTCAAGAGAAATGAAATATCTTTCCCAGACACACTTTTCACAGTGAAAAATATATTTTTTATAGATCTCTGTGCTCATATATGTGTGTGTATAAGTGTGTGTGTGTGTGGTATATGTGCATTTGTGAAGTGACTTGCTCACCAGCACTCACTGGATGAGATGCTGTTAAAATTAATTGCCTCTGAGCTGCTGACAGACTCCTGGGAAGCGCTGTAGGGAGGGAGAGGTGCCACTCTCCGAGCATCTACCCCCCAAAATACCTGCTGTGTACACACCCTAGAGGAAACCCTCAGCCCACTGCTCTGCAGGTGTCAGCCGAGACAGGCAGTGAAGCTGATTTCTTTGCCAGAATTAGATTTTGGCTGTGGGCAGCTCTTCCTGCCTGCGCTGAGCCCGGCTTCCCTATCCTGAGCTGTAGAGAGGGAGATGAAAGGCAAGGAGAGTTCTGAGGCAGAGGGTTCAAACACTGCTCCTTGTCTCCAACACTACCTACACTTTCCTCCCTTATGCATTCCAAATCCATTGCTTTCAAATTATTATTTCTCCCCACCTCTTTGCATTTTTGCTTCCTGCCCCTTCTCCTCCCTGTGTTCCCCTTGCCTCCCGCCATGGCACAGGCTGCTCTCTGGTATTCCCCTTCCATGCTGATCTCTGGTTCTGATTACACTAATGGATTTTGTTATGGAGGAAGTGTTGGTGGGCGGGAGGGGAATCCCACAGCTCCCAGGTTGGGATTTTCAAAGGAATTAAGCTTTTAATTCCTCCTGAAAGCTGTAGGGAAGGGGTGCCTGGCATCCTTTTCAAATCTGCCAACACCCTGCTCTCCCCTCCCTTGCCCTGAGTGGGTCGTCTTTGCCGTACCCTGTATTGCTGTGTCCCTCCAGGGTGGTGGCAGGCAGGGTGACACCGGCTCTGTGGCTGCAAGGACACGTGTGTGCCCGTGGCCAGCATCTCGTGGCTCAGTCCTGGGTGGCTCAGAGCCGCTTAGGTGGGCACAGAGCAGCAGGAGAGTTGCGGTTCGGGTTGGGAATGTGGCTGGCGCACAACTCCGTGAGATTTGTAATGGGCTCCCTGTTTTCTGCGTGCCAGATTCCAGCTCGGAGGAGGAGGAGGAGGATGACGACGAGGAGGAAGAGGAGGAAGCAGAGGACTATGGCACGGATGGCACAGACAGGCTGTCGTCACCTGCCCTGGATGAGAGTGGCTTGGGCCTTCTGGCCAGGTTTGCTGCCAGCGCCATGCCCAGCCCCATCGTTCCCCCTCCGCTTTCCATCATCCAGCTGGAGGCCAAGCAGAAGGCGAAGAAGAAGGAGGAGCGGCAGAGCCTGATGGGTGAGTTCTGTGGTGTGGGGTGGTGCTTTGGGGGCAGGGTGGAGGGTTTGGGAGGTCCCAGCTGTGCTGCAAGAGGGCAGGTTGTGTACCCTGACACTGAACTGCCCTTTCTTTGCTTTGGCTGCTTGGTCCTGATGCTGAAAGTGGAGAAAGGGGCCTGATAGGGAAACAAAAACCAGTCACGGACATGGCAGGTTAGCAGCTGCAGCTGTGGCTTCCCTAGGGACAGCTGTGCTTTGTCAAAGTTTCCTCTTTTCCTACTTGGCAAATTCTCAACAAGACATGCTGCAAGGGCAAGCAGTGAGATGCTGCATCCCCTTGGACAGAGTGCAAAAGGCGGTGAAGTGCTGTTAAATTTTAGAAAAGGAAGCATATGCTAAATGCAGCTGATCTTGGATACCCAAGGGAAGCACAGACACCCAAGCAGAAGAAAAGCTCTTTCCATCAGCCCATCCCATTAGTTTCCTTATAGAAACCAGCAGTGAGACTTGAAACAAGCATTCCTTCCTCTGCTCATGTATTTGCAGTGCCAGAATCTGGGTTTCTGCCCTGCCTCTGTCTCAGTTCCTATGTGTTGGGAGTTTCATTTCTTCCCCTCCCCATGCCCTGCTGCACAAGTGCCTATTGGTGACATTGTTCCTGGTCAGACAGATCTACATGGGTTCCATTTATAAATTCTCTATTAATATTTATTAAGTGATAATGGAATTTATAGCATGCTTCAGAATGGAAAATGATGTCCTCCTTGGGAGCCTGGCTTGTTTTAGCACTGTTTCCATGCTATATTAGGCTTTTGCCAACTTGTTCCAACAGCCTCTGCTAAGAATTTATTGTCTTGTAACCTGCCCTCCTTGAAACTGGAAGCATCTAGAAATTACCTCATGCAGTACCAAGAGAGGAGAAGAAGTGTTTTAATTTCCAATGGGTTTTTCATTTTGAGCCTTGCCAGCTTTGTTTTTGACTTGCTGGCTCTTTTTCTCTTCATGCTGGGGCTGTCTCAGGGGAAGAGGGTTGGGTAGAAGATGAGAGCAGCTTCCTGCAGACTGAATTTACACAGGAAAGTGAGTGTATTCAAGAGAAGATGCTCTCCTTGCTTGTTGTGCCATGTACATTTTCATTTTCCCACATGAGTGTTGTTTCCCTGCCCCCTGCCTGCATTGCTGGGTGTGTAAGTGCTGCCTCAGTTTCTCTTCTGCCCCTGGAAACACAATCTTGCTTTCCTTTATCAGGTTCAGGGGCACACAGTGAAGGTGGGCAACATCTTGGCATTACTGCAGTATTTCAGGCCTCTGGGTACTGCTGTGCTCACAGTGCTGAGCAGAGGACAATGTGAGGGGAATTCCATTTGCCACAGACAAAAGATCATTTACTTCTCTTGACTTTAAGGCAACTACTTGAGCCAATAAAAAGATCTGTGGTGTCTGTTGGCCAGTGGGAAAAAATAAGCTTGAAATACAGGTTTATTCCATTTGTTAAAAGACATTGTTCTCCTGAAACAAAGGTGAAACTGGAGAGGGCTCCCAACCAGGAGAGAAGGAGGGATCAGCTTATGGGGTTTTTGCTTACTTTCAGCTGAGCAGCTCCTTTTTGAGGAGGGGCACATTAAAGTATCTTTTCAGAGCTTCCCTGCAGGGTTTTGCTTGTGGGAGAAGGGAGAAAATGGAGGCAAGGAACACACTGAACCACACTGCCTGAATGACTGGGCTCTGGTCTGGAGCAGGGCAGGCTTATTTCCAGGGAATTTCCACAGTGTTTTATGGCTCAGAAATGGAGGTCTGAGGGATGTGGAGATTGGAAAGGGGAGCAAGCAAGAGCTCTCTTGAACAGGCACAGCATCTCCCATGGAGCCTAGAAGTTTCCAGCAGGATGTGTCCCCTCTTGGCTCAGCCAGGGCCTTGACTGATGGTTAAATCCTTTGCACCTAGGGACAGAGTTCGAGTACACCGACTCGGAGAGCGAGATCAAGATCAGGAAGAAGTCTCCTTCAGGGCTGCTGCGTGGGAAGAAGGGGCCGCTGGAGTCCAGCAGCATCCCGCCAAGCCAGGCCCCCAGCAGCCTTGACTCCGCATCTGGGAGCGCTGACAAGGCCAAGCTGGGCTCTGAGAAAGGCCGCAAGCTGAAGAAATTTAAATCCCCTAAGGACTTGAGCTTTGAGTTTGGGCTGGAGGCCAGCGATGATGACCTGTGGAACCGGCGCCGCAGCGAGCGGATCTTCCTCCACGACGCCACCACGTCCTCGGCCATGCTGACAGCCACGGCGCCTGCCAGCTCCACCCCGCTCTCCAAACCTGGCCGCTGTGGCAAGGGGGCCCCCATGAGCCCCAAAAAGGAAGGCAGCAAGGGGAAGGAGAGAAAGGAGCTAAGCAAGGTGAGGAATGTGCTGGCCAGATTGGTGTTGGGACTCCTGGGAGCTGAGGGAGAGGGGAGGGCAGTTAACTCCACTGAGGCAGAGGAGGGTTGAGTCCTGTCTCAGCAGTTGTTTGGCTGCCCCTTGTCAGCACTGTCAGCCCCATGTACACCCAGAGGCTCTGTCTGATTTGGGTCTGACTTTCAGGGAGTAAAAACCTGTCCTCTTTGCATAGGGCTGGTTCCTTCTGTCATCCTCCATGTCCCAAATCCATTCTGTTTGGATGGCTAGAGTCAATGATCCTGCATTAAAACAGATCCTGTGAAATCTCCCACTCTCTGCATGAGCTTGTCCTCCTGCTGACCTGTGGCACTCAGACTGGCCTTTAAGGCTGTTCACCTTTTATATGGTGACTTCTGAGGTCTGTTCCTGGCTGGGGATGACAGTAGTTGTGGGGTTACTGGCTTTTCATCTAAGCTGAATGCTTGACTCCCTCTGGCTCCAGTTCAGTTCATGGCAGTGTTATGGAAGAACACTGATGGGGAGAGTTAGACAAGTTAGTTGTGACATGAGGCCAATTGGGATCTTCTTGGAGCTCTTTGGAGGATGATTTGATGGGCAAGAGTTGCTCTCCAGGGTAATGAAAAGCTCTTCCCAAAATGAGTGAAGCCAGAAAGCAGAGCTGGGAGATACAGGATGTGATGTGGGCAGTGCTTGCTGGCTGAACACAATCCTGCTGTGCATAGCCTGCCTTGCTCCACCTTTTCCCTTTCCTTGGACCCAGATCTTTACCAGGCTTCTCTTTACTGATGGAAGTGTTCTGTTTCTATTTTTAGCAGCGGAAGAAGGGTAAAGAAACACCCTGCTGCTCCTCCTCCTCTTCCATGTCTCCCCCTGGCATCCCCAGCTCCCCCTCTGATGTTCGGGTCAGCCTGGCAAGTGCCCTGGGCTCCATCAAGAAGAGCAAAGCTAAGGTGAAAGCCAAGGAGGTGAAAAAAGAGGTGAGGGGCTGGTTCTAGTGTGGCTGGACTGGAGGGTGTCTGGCAGAGCCCTGCTGTATCCTGGACTGTTGCAGTGTGAGGGAGGGAAAGCAGAGGTGCAGGTTTTACTGGGGGTGTTACAGGCAGAGGGCTGGTTTGAGAACCCAAAAATCCAAGCAAGACTCTCAGATAGCACCTGCTGCTACCATCTGGTGTTCATTTGCCTTCATCCCCCAAATCATTGAGCAGGCAGGACTTTCTCTAATGCTGCCACGGGGTGGAGGGAGAGCTTGCATGGACAGCAAGGACCAAGGAGATGGTGATGGAGTAGCCTTGCTCAGCACTGGGTCACAGCTGGTTCCTGCTCTGCTGCTGTAGCCTGTCATCTCTCATAATACACATTGCTGTCTTCTCACATGATTTCTGTGTGATGCTTATGGCTTGCATCTGCAAGGAACAGATCATGGAGATTGGAGAAGAAGTAGGAACAGTGCCTGGTGCCTGTTCAGTGAAGGCAGAGGCTCAGGAATGCTGTGGTGAATGCAGAGCAAAACTACAGCTCCACAGCATCTCTCCCAATCTCCAGGAGTGAGGATGTGGGGAACAACTTTTGGTCAGCTGCTGGTGATGCTTGGGGATAAAGGCAGCAAAAGGTTTGGGTTTAACACCCACTTAACTGTTAGTGAGATGAACATTCCTGAGGATGGAGACAGGTTTCCTCAGGTTATCCTCAGGTTATTTTTTGCTGGCTGAAGGTGAGATGGTATCAGACTGTTTCCTGTGGTGATCCAGCTGATGTGCTGTTTGCTGTCCTGCAGAACCGAGGGAAGGGAGGAGCTGTCAGCAAGCTCATGGAGAGCATGGCAGCAGAGGAGGATTTTGAACCCAACCAGGACAGCAGCTTCTCAGAGGACGAGAACATCCCACTGAGCATGCTGGTTGAGAGGCCACCCACACCAGGTAAGGGCAGGATTTTACAGGTAGAGAAGCTGGGCAAGTTTCCCAGAGCTGCTCAGAGGACAACTGTGCTTTCACACATTCCTCATCCAAAGCCATGAGTCTTTGGGGTGGAGATACCATTTATTCAGTCAATTCAATGAAAACTAAGCCTGACCAGCATGGCTCACTGTGACGTGTAGTTGAGGCCCAGTCTCTGAGTTACCCTATTTTCATTTACTGGCATGCTATTATTACCAAGAGAAGGGACAGTGATGCTGCGAATACAAAGTTTTCTTCTCCCCTCACTGTCCCTTTCCCATGTGTGGTGCTCTCTGTAATCCCCATCTTGCTGCAACACCTGACAGCTCCCCGCTCCTGCATCATTGACAAGGATGAGCTGAAGGATGGCCTGCGTGTCCTCATCCCCATGGATGACAAGCTGCTCTATGCTGGGCATGTCAAGACAGTGCATTCACCAGACATGTGAGTTGAGGGGCTTCCATATCCACCTGGGATGTGCCAGAAAATGGGGACATAGCTGCTGCATGGATCAGTTTGTGTAGAGCTGGCTGCCCAGAGACTGGCAGTGTCTGGCAGGGAGGGAAGGAGAGTTCACTCTGGTTTATCAGCACTGAAGGAAATCCAATTATGTCTCATTAAGTGCTCTCACATCTTCAGAGGGAGGAGCTGGTTGGGGTGGTGTCTCCCCAGTGCTGTGTGTGACCGAGCCTTTGTGTTTCAGATACCGGGTGGTGGTGGAGGGCGAGAGGGGAAACCGTCCCCACATTTACTGCCTGGAGCAGCTCCTGCAGGAAGCGGTATGTGCGGCCAAAGGCTGCCTGTCCTCGGTGCCCATGCCCTGTTCTGGGGTGGGGGAGGCTAGCTGGAAGCTCTCTCTCCTCCTCCAGCTGCAGGGAAGCCCTGGTCCTGCCCCCATGGTCGGTGTGGGTACTTGCTGCCCCATGGCCAAGCTCCTGCACTTGCAGCAGGCACTAGTCCCGTTCCAGCAGGGGTGGTCCTTCATGCAGCCCTGTGAGCACACAGGAGGCCATTCCCCAGCAGGGAAACTGTCCCTTGCCTTCTCCAGAGCTGCTTTGCTCCATGCTAGGTGTTGTGGGATGGTCTGTGCTGGTGCCAGGGTGGTCAGTAATTGCCTTCCTCTTGCCCTGAGCAGATCATCGATGTGAAACCCCCTTCAGTGCGGTTCCTGCCCGAGGGCACGAGGATTGCAGCCTACTGGAGCCAGCAGTACCGCTGCCTCTACCCAGGGACAGTTGTCCGAGGTAAGGCTGCCTGGCTGCTCTGTGCTGTGAACCTGGGATGTCTCTGCCCTGTGTGTCCTCAGGGATGTCAGGCTTGTCTGGGGAAGCTGTGAGTGTCCTGGAAGGTCACAGCTTGGCCTGTTCTCTCCTCCAGGTCATGCCCCTCTCATTAATGATGCAGATTTAGGAACATCCTGCAGGTTCAGGAAGAGGTTTGAGCAATTTAGGAGCTTAAATACATCAAGGACATTTAATACAATTCAGAAAGTCAGAATTTATTCCAGGCATCAATTATTTCTGAGGCTGTGGAGGTTTCTAAATCACCTGGACTCCCACAGCTTTGCTCTGACACCAAATTCTCCAGTCTGGTCCCATTAAAAGTTGGTGAATTGCTCTGGACAATTCTGTCATGACTGGTCTTGTTTTGGGGCTCTTGGTCATACCACATGTATAACAGGGAGTAATTACTTATAATTTATAAACCAGTAATGCTGATGCAAGTAGAGAGGTGAGAACACAGTTTATTTCTCTTGGAGAAAGTGAAAAGAAGAAGTTTATGATAGCTGAGAATAGTTACAAAACACAGGTTAAAAAAAAGATGTTTCAGTGAAGGGAGAAAAGTGAATTTCTGCAAGAATACAGAGAAATAGTGGAGAGAGGTGGGAAGTCAAACTGGAATGGCTGTTATGTTTTGGAGCAGTGCTGCTGATGGGGAATTTTACACTGAGTGGGCTGGTTTAGTATTATCAGGGACTTCCCATTGCAAAGTGAGCCTTCTGCACCCTCCCTGCACAGCCTAGGGAAGGTGACGTGGGATGCTTTGCAGCTGGTGCGGCACCCCTGTCTTTCCCCATGTCTCCATTTCCCTTACAAGGGGTTTGTACTCTGATGTTTGTTCCTAATCCCATCTTCTGCTCCCCCATCCCACAGGAACCCTGGATCTGGAGGAAGATGGTGATCTCATCACAGTAGAGTTTGATGACGGGGACACGGGACGCATCCCACTGTCTCACATTCGCCTTCTCCCACCTGACTACAAGATCCAGTGTGAGTCTTGCTGTTCAGGTTTTTTGCAAGACACTTCCCACTCTGACATATATGGAGTTTTGGGCTGCATTTTGGGACAAGTTCACAGACCTTCAGTCACAAAGATTACACCATCAATTACAGAACACAGGGCTGGGGTGGGATATCACCCATAAGGAAACAGTCCCAATCCCCATTGCAGATTTGGTTGGGATACTTTCACTATATCACATAACTGTTTTATGTGTTATTTGACTGCTTCTGAACATCTCTTTGACCTGTTCCAGGTGCTGAGCCTTCCCCTGCACTTTTGGTGCCCAGCACCAAGCGCCGTAGCCGTAAATCCAGCAAAGACACCGGAGAAGGAAAGGAGGGAGCTGCACTGGGGTCAGAGGAGCCCGTGTCAAAGGGCAAAGGGCGAGGGAGGAAGCCGAGTGTCAAGGCCAAAGCTGGTAAGCTGCCAGGCCTGGAGCTGAGGGAATCCTTGCACTGTTCTCCCCAAGTTAGGGCTGTTGCTTGGAGCAGGATTTGGGTGAGGATGGATGCATTGCCTGAGTGCAAAGCCCCCATGCATCTCACTCTGCTGTGGCTATAGTTTATGGCAGGCTGGCTTGGAAGGTGGCCTGTGCTGTGACAGCCTCCTTCTGTCAGTCAGGGATGTGGAGCAGAGGCCCTTTTTCAGCTGAGCATCTCTGCAGCCATCAATAGGGCCAAAGGTGCAGGAGATTTGTAGTTTGGTTCTCCTGAAGTTGAAGCAGCACCCCTGGGCATTGTCCATCACTTCTCACAAGTACTGGCACCAGGCCAGGCTGTTCAGTGAGCAGTGAGGACACCCCCTGTGTTCCTCTGGGGGTACCTGAGCAGGCTGGAACAAGCCATGCTTGGCCAGAGACCGGTCAGTACTGGTGTCTGGTTGTGTCTGAGCTAATAAAGCCCATCTGGAGGGATAACATCATGTCTTTGTGATTCTTCCCCTCTGCAGAAGAGGCTGCCTTGCCTGAAGAGAAGGATCAGGTGGAGTCTTCACCTGTTACCTCCTCAGTCCCAGAGAAGCCTGCCTGCTTGAGCAAGCCAAGCATGAAGGGGTCACGAAAATCACAACCGCTGCCAACTGGAGGCTCTCCTGCTCCCACAGAGGAAAAGCGGTCAAAAGCCAGCAAAATGAAGATCTCCACGAAGCTGCACAGCCCCCCACAACCCTCTTACCAGCCTGCTGTGTTTGGCAGCATCCTTGGCACAGAGCCCTACAGCGATCTCCCAGGAACGCTGGCGGCCTTTGGCTCCAGCGATGCTTCGGTGTCCAAAGCCAAGGCCAAGAAAGGGCGGCCCACGGAAGAGACACAAGAGTTTGGCACCATGGTCAAGGCTCAGAGGAAGCATGACAACGAAATCCTGATCAAGCTGGACCACGAGGGTGTGATGTCTCCAAAGACAAAGAAGATGAAGGAGGCGATGAGGATGCTGGAGGACTCAAACCTGGCCAGTCGCAGAGATGGGAAGAGTCTCTTGGGGCTGGGCTATTCTGCTGCAGTGAGTGTGGAGGGTAAGCAGAAATCTTCCCGAGCCAAGGTGGCTGAGGGAGACCCTTCCCCTGCCAGCTTTGGAGGAAAGTTTGATGCCTCAGCAGAGAGCCTTGCTGCTTCAAAGGACCAGGAAGAAAAGGCTGCAGCTCCAGCAGCCGTGGAGGAGTCTGAGAGCAACAGCAGTGACAGCAGCTCGGAGTCAGAGGGAGAAGAGGAGGCTGAGAAGAACCAAGGGGAAGCCCAGGACAGCAGCTCAGCCAGCTCAAGAGCATCCACCCCTCTCTCTTCCTCCAACTCCTCCTCTTCTTCCTCTTCTAGCAGCAGCTCCTCTTCATCTTCATCTTCATCCTCTTCCTCCACCTCATCAACCTCTTCTTCATCGAGCTCCAGCTCTTCTTCCTCCTCCACTACCGATGAAGATTCCTCCTGTAGCTCTGATGATGAGGTAGCTGAGGCCCAGCCGAGTTCCTCGGTGCAGCAAACCCTCCCACCCAAGCAAACCAAGCAGGCAGGGAAATCCCGGGCGTCCTCCCACCCGCAGAGCCAGAAGCCGCCGGCGCAGCAGCCGGCGCAGCAGCCGGCGCAGCAGCCGGCAGCGCCGCAGAGCGGCAACAAGAGCCGGCCCAAGAAGCGCGAGGGCATCCACCTGCCCACCACCAAGGAGCTGGCCAAGCGCCAGCGCCTGCCCTCCGTGGAGAACAGGCCCAAGATCGCTGCTTTCCTCCCGGCACGGCAGCTGTGGAAGTGGTTTGGGAAACCCACACAGGTAAATGCTGCTCCAAAGTGCTTGGCACTCAGCACTGGAGCACCCTTCTGGTGCCTCTTCTCTTTTCCTGGGGTGGTGGGAGTGCTGGCGTGGTGTGCCAAGTGTCCAGTTTGCAGGGAGGTTGGGGTTGGCTTTGACTGTGTTGGGGAAGCCATTCTGCCTGGTGTGTCCCTCTGCCCCAGTTCCTGTGGGAGTACTGAGGCTCTGCCAACAGCAAAGGGATGCATGTAGGACAGGGCAAACAGTGGTGTGTAGGGAAAACCTGGGTGATCCCTGGCTGACCACCTGCATGACCCTCTCTTGGCAGAGACGAGGAATGAAAGGGAAGGCCAGGAAGCTGTTCTACAAGGCCATTGTGCGGGGCAAGGAGATCATCCGCATCGGAGACTGCGCCGTTTTCCTCTCCGCTGGCCGCCCCAACCTGCCCTACATTGGCCGGATCCAGAGCATGTGGGAATCCTGGGGGAACAACATGGTGGTCCGAGTCAAATGGTTTTATCACCCAGAAGAGACCAACCCTGGGAAGAAACTCAATGAAGGCAAGGTAGGCTGGTCTCCTTTGCTGAGAGGGCTACAAACCTTTCTCCCTTTTGTTTCCAACAGTGAGGAAAACACCCAAGGCCCAGTCTATTACTGTTACCCTGAAGGGGGTGGCCTCATTCTTTCATCTTGTGGGGACTGCCTATGGTGTGGGAAAGCCCTGTGTTGCCCCCATGAAGAAGGGAGGGGTGGATTTCTTTGTATTAGGAAATAAAGACTTTAGTGTTGGTCCAAAAAGAGTGTCAAGAGTCAGATCAAGCCTTTAAAGTGTAAGAAGGATAGGCGTGGTGCTCAGAAACACTGAATTTTGCACATGTGCAGCTGGTTTGCAGCAGGATTTATTCCTAGTAGCAGTGGGCAAGGGTTGAAGTTCCAAAAGGACATGTGGTGGGCAGGAGGTGATGGCATGGAAAAACAATGAATCCACCATGTTTTCATTTCTGTTTCCTCTTTTCTTCTTGGGCACAGCGCTGGGATCAGAAATCAGGCAGGAGTCTGTCCACAGCTTTGCAGGCATCCAACCAGAGGAAGGACTTTATGGAGGTTGGTGAGACCAGGGGAAGGCTGGGAGAGGATGCTGGGTACCCTGTAACACATAAATACTGCTGAGAAATGCCCCCCAAACTTCTCTGGCTCTTTCTTTTTTTGCCTTGGCTGCCAAGCCTGCAGTGCCCAGGACTTGGGATGAATATTTCTGGGAGGGTGGGAGTAGCTGCAGGTGCTGGGTGTGGGGAGGAACAGGGAGCTGGTATCCAGAACCCATCTTTGCGTTTGCATCCTTGAAATGAAGATGACAAACTCTTGGTCTCTCTATTTCCCTGTATGTGTGCTTGGCAGCTGCAGCATTCCCATCAGTGGGAGCCAAGTGAAAACAAAGGCTCAGGTTCAGTGGGCTGGAGGGATTGTCCAAGCTGTCCGTGGGTCTGTGCACATTGCCAGTGCCCCTTCCCTGGGCTGGAATGCGTGAGATGTTCTTGAGTGTGAGCAGAGTCCTATCCCATTATGATGAGTGTTTTTCCTACTTATTGAAGATGATGCTGTAAATGCTGTGTGATCTAATAGCTCCTTTTTTCCCACCTCCTTCCTTCTGTTCCTGTTGTGCAGAGAGCCCTCTACCAGTCCTCCCACGTGGATGAAAATGATGTCCAGACCATCTCACACAAATGTCTTGTTGTTGGTCTGGATCAATATGAGCAGATGCTAAAGACGAAGAAATACCAAGACAGTGAGGACCTCTACTACCTTGCAGGGACCTACGAACCCACCACGGGCATGATCTTCAACACTGACGGGGTCCCTGTCATCTGCTGACCGCCCAGGGGACACATGCCACCCCCTGGGAAGGGATGGGACAAACCTGAGGACGTGCCTGTTCAGACGACATGATTGTTTCTTTCAATGCTCATTTCTGTGTCACACTACAGACAGGAGAGCGCGAGAGACACGAGGAGGAAGGAGAAGGCTGAAGAATGGGGTTGGGGAAGCAGTTACAGGACTTGAGGAAGATGCCGTTGGGGGTGGTGGTGGTGCTTGAACCCTGAGGCTCTTCTGGAAGTGGCTTTAAGTAAGGTGACACTTGACCAACTTCTCCCTTCCTCCTTTTGGTCCAGGAAAGCACATGGGTCTCGTGATCATTTCACCAGCGGGACCCCTCAGCAGGAGGGATCCCTTTTGTGTCATTTTCCCCATCAGTAACTCGGAAGCCGCCCGCGTGTGGAAGGACCCTCTTGCCTTCTGCGTGCGCTCCTCTCCGTCCTTATATTCCCTTTCCGGCTTAGTTTCGCATGACCCTTTATAGGAAGGACAGGGTGAAAGAGAAAGGAGATGAGTCTCTCTCAGCGCCTCGTCTCGATCCTCTCAGCGCCTTTTTGCTGTTCCCTTTCGCTGGAGGCCTCTCCAGCAGCGTGTGGAGCAGGACAGGGCAGGGCTGGCCCCAGCACGGAGATGGCAGGAGAGAATCCTCTGGGCTGGGAGGAGCCAGGTGGAAGAGGAGCCAACATCCAGTCTGGAACACTGCCTTGAACAAATGGTGTGAACCCTCTGCAGCTCTGCACCCCTTCTGCCCTGCAAAGTGCTGGAGGGAGCAAGGGGGTGACACATGGCAAAGTGAGACCTCGTCTTGGAGCGTGCAGTGAAGGGGCAGGAAATGGCTGGGAAAAGCTGCTGCTTGGTGCTTGGAAGAGAAGATCAGAGGCCCCTGGATTCTGACATCCCCCACCCAGCTTTACCCGCCATGCCTTGCCTGCGCTGAGACGTGGAGCTGCTGGGAAGCTTTACCCATCATTTGAAGGGAACGGGGACAGTGTGTGAACCTGGCTGTGCCTGCCTGCGGCGTTCCTACAGCCAGAGCCCCACTGCCACCTCGGGCTCAGGGACTGCACCGTTCAGCTTCCTCCATCCACCGAGGAGCTGAGCTCCCCTTGGGCACCGCCACTGCTGCTCCAGGGTTAAACCTGGCGAGAGGAAACACCGGAGAGGAACCTGAGGAGAACGACGCACCATCCTTGCACTTAAAACTCCAAGAGACGCACTGATCTTTGCAACTCCCGACTCGCACTACGGATCGCCGGGACGCGGAGCGCGGCCCGGCTCGGCCCAGGCTCCGGTGGGGAGACGCTCAAGCCAAGGACAGACTGGAAACTTTCCACCCTGGCTGCGTACCAGAGACTGGAGGCTCAGGGGTGAGGGACAGCCCTGCAGAGTTCCCCCTCATCCTTTAAACAAACACCATGGTGCTGAGCTCGTACCATCTCCACCCCGGGCCACCGGCGCCTCGGCACGGCGGACAGTGACGGTTCTAGCCTGTACAGTTTTAATGTACCAAAAGACTCTTTAGCCCTCCTGTATTATAAGTCTTTAAATGGATTCAACTTTTTAATTATAAATATAAATATAAATATATATATATAAATATAAACTTTTTAAAACTGTGAAAAAAATTATGAAATTATAAAAGACAAAAAAAGAAAAAAACCCACAACGGCAGAAATGAACACAGTCTGACGTTTAGAATATTATTTTTTATTTCCTGTTGGATTGTGATTGTAAATGATCTGGGAACAGGCACACCCCCCACGCTCAAAGTGTACTGTACTTCTAGAAGCAAATTGTGTGAGCATATTTTAAAGAGCGAGAGAGAGAGCGCGCGAGAGAGATTTTATGCTAATGTTAAATAGAAAGCACTTAAAACCCACTGCCTTCTATGGAACACAAGGATATTTCAGACAATCGAGAGGAAAGGAGAGCCAGGTTTTTGTCTTTTTGTTTTGTTTTGTTTATGTTTTGTTTAAAACAATTTTTTTGGCATTCTGTTTGTTGGAGAACTCAGTGTGATCTTTTTTCATAAAAAAAAAAAAAAATCTAATTGAAAAAAAGCAACCCAACGAAGCATCTTTCTTTGTCTCACTTGTCCTGACCACAGGGTTGTTCTCCCCTTGGTGGCAATGATGGCTTTTTGGCTCAGCCCCTGCCCTGGAGAAAGACACAACCCAGGTGTCTGGTGGCTTTTTGGGGGAGAACCTGTCTGTGTGACATGGTGGCACCGATGGACAGGACTGGACACTGGAGTAGAGGTGTGTGCTGGACAGGGCCTGTGGGCTGGAGGTGTGAGTCCTCCCCCTGCCACCATGCTCAGGATGCCGAGGATGAAATGCTGGATTTGCTCTTTTTGGTGTGAGCTGCACTTCATACAGGCAGGAGCTTGGCATGGCCAGACCCTCCCGTGCTGCGGGGGCCGGGTCAGGGCCAGGCCTGGCACTCACTGGCTCCTTGGGCTTGATTCCCTGCGAGCTGGCACCCGCCAGTTGGCACAGTGAGGTGCAGCTGGTCCCAAAACGTGGCGTTGGCACCTTGTCCTGATGTTTTCTGTTCCTCTTGGCCTGTTCCCTGTCCTGTGTGCTGCCCACGTCAGTTTGCAGGCTGGCAGGGGTTTGGTGTAACCCGGTGACATGTTCAACCACCCCAGTGGGCCCTGAAGATGGGGAGCAGCACAAGGGGCACCCCAAGACCCAGCAGGACAGGCAGCAGGCACCACCCTGTGTGTATTGGCCAGCTCAGCCCATCACCAGCAGTCAAGTGCCACCAGGGGCACAGCTAAGGTCCAGCCATCGTTGCAAAGACATTTTAATTATTTAATCAGCTTCATTTATGTCCTGTGCAATAAATCTTGAAGCTCAGCAGTGGCCTGCAGGTGGCACTGGCAGTGTTGTAGCCTTGGGACCCCCCTCTACCCCTTGCAATGGGACAGATTCACAGTGTGGGGTGGGGGGAGGCAAGACCCTGCCTCTGTTGCAGTTGAGGGGGTAAAACAAGATACAATAAAAAAAAAAATATCTTTTTTTCCCCCAACCATCAGAAGTGATTCGCATTTAGGGAGGGACTGTGATTTCGAGCCATTCCTGGTGAAAACCTGCAGCACCATCAATGGAAGTCGACACCCACCTTCCCAGAGCCACTGGGGACTGAAGGAGTGTTTCCTTCCTCTCTTGCTCCTCTTCTTCCTCACCAGCCCTCCCATCACTCTCCTCCCCAGTGCTGGTCCTATTCCCTTTGGGATTTGGCAGTATTTTCATCCTCCTGTCAATGGCTTGGCTCAAACAGATCCCCAGCCTTTGCTGGAGAGCTGCACATTGCTGATGGGGAGACCCCCAGAAGCAACCAGAAATGTCCCCTGGGGTGGGAGGAATGTCACCCCAAGCAGTGGCCCTGCACAGTGCCTGGCTGGGCAGCACAGGCCGTTTTGGAACGCCACAGCCCCGTGCTGACAGGATACCAGTCCTTGTCCATGCTGGGGTGGCTTTCTGGCTCCAGGCTCCCTCCTTGAGGAGGGACATGGGGCGCTGGGGACCGTGGTGGGAAGCAGGTCCCATCCTGTCCCCATTGCCCCGCCCCAGGGCTCAGTACCCCGAGGTGAAGGAGCCGTTGGAGGTTTCGGTGTAGAAACAGGTGCTGTGGGAGGTACTGGTGAGGCTGTAGGCAAAATACGCCACGGCCGAGCCCAGCGTCAAGCCCGTCATGTAGGACACGGTCATGGTGTTCCCTGTGGGAAGGGACACGGGCTGTCAGGGGGCTCTGGCCACACCACCTGGGATTCCCGGGAGGGCTCGGTCCTACCTGCCAGCTCCCGCTGCTCCGGGCTGACTTTGCCTGCGGCCAGGATCATGGGGACGCTGCCGAAGTAGCCGTTGGTGATGCCCATGAGGAGGGAGAAGATGCAGGGCCAGGCGGGGTGGCCGAAGGTGGGCTGCCCGTTGGGGTAGACACACATGATGAAGAGGGGGATGAAGACCACACGGAGGCAGGAGTAGACGAGGAGGTGGGTGCCTCTCCAGTCATAGGGCAGGGCAGCCAGGATCTGCAGCAAGGGGCAGAGACTGCTGGGGGGATGAGGAGGTTGGGGAGGGCCCTGCGGTGCCCAAAATGGGCCAACAAGGAGAGGAGATGGTGGAAAGACCACCTGCTGTGGGAACCCAACCTTGGCTGTGCTGGTGAGCACCAGCCTCACACTGGTTAGACACCCATGGCTGGACATGACCCTTGGTGGAGCCAAGTGGCTCAGAAAGAGGACACCAAAGGAGGACAGATGCCCACTGTGCTGGCTCTGGCCTCTCTCCTACCTTGCCGACGAAGTCAGAGAGGTTGAAGATGGCCATGATGAGGATGGGGAGCCATTCTCCCAGCGTGCAGTTGTGGATCTCTGACTCCAGCCCGGGAAAGAGGCACAGGGTGATGAAGTAGGTCATGGCGATGGACAGCATGTAGGCCCAGATGAGGCGGGACACGACGTAGCGGTAGAGCAGCATGTCTGGCAGGGACAGGCAGCACAGCTCAGCCAGAGCTGCAGCCTGGTCCCTTGCAGAGCCTGAGAGCTTTGCCTGACCCCCAAGGGCACCTTCCAAAGATGAGTTTTCCCCGTGGTTTTGGGCACATCATTAGGAAAGGGATCATGGAATCATAGAATGATTTGGGATGGAAGGGACTGTTAAAGATCAAAAAGTTCCAAACCCCTGCCATGGCAGGGACACCTTCCACTATCCCAGGTTGCTCCAAGCCCCATCCAACTTGGCCTTGGACACTTCCAGGGATCCAGGGGCAGCCACAGCTTCTCTGGGCAACCTGTGCCAGGATCTCACCACCCTCACAGGGAAGAATTTCTTGATAACATCCCATCTAATCTTGTCCTCTTCTCAGTTTGAAGCCATTTCCCTTTGTCCTGCTGTTCCATGGCCTTTTCAAAAGTCCCTCTCCTGCCTTGGGGATGATCCTCCCCTGTAACTCTGGGTCACTGATCACTTATCCCACCTCACGGGCATGGCTTTCCCCCAAGCACACCACTCACCTCGGAAGCTGGGCCAGCTCCTCTTGATCTTGGGCCGAGGGACGTCGAAGCGCATGTAAGTGCCACTCCCAGCCAGCTCAGCTTCGGGGCCGGGGCTGCCCTGGGGGGAGCTCGGCTGGCCCTGCTCCCGGTTCTCCTGGATGAGGGGAGAGGGGACAGCAGTGCTCAGGTGCAGTGGCAAAGAACCCAAGGGGCCGGCAGGGAAACCCACCCTTGGCTTACAAATCGGACATCCTCCGAGGTGACATCGTGGTGGACGCGGTAGCCGGTGCCGGGGTCGCCGGCCCCACGGCTCTCGGGGAGGCCCTTGCGGGAACAGTCCGTGTAGTAGCGCACGAAGTGGGTGCGCTTCACCAGGAGGTGCAGGATGAAGCATGTCAGCTCCATGCCGATGGAGATAAAGAAGAAGATGACGGTGTTCTCCTTCTCGTCTGACAGCAGCAGCTTGGTGAAGATGCGGCTGAGCGAGATGATGACCCCGGCGGTGCCTGGTGGTGTGGGAGAGCTGTCAGTGCTGTGCCCCACTGAATCCCAGCTCAGGGGTCCTCATCATCCCCCACTACATGGATGTGATGCTTCCCAGTGTAGAGGAGCCACCAGCAGTGATTTTGGGGCAATAAAAGTCCTGGCAGATGTCCCCACCCCCAGCCTGGCGTGGCAGTGCAGGGACTTAGGAACCAGTAAACATCCTGGTTTGCTGGGGAGCACCCTGGGGTGGCCCTGATCTGCTGACAACCCAGCTGGGCTGTGCTGGGGCCAGTGGGGACACAGGTGTGACTCACTGGGGCCCCAGGAGAAGGTGCAAGTCCATGTGGTGGGATGTGGACGTGGTCAGTGGCTGTGGGTACTTACTCTCACCAGTCATCACTCCCTGCGTGTAGCGCTTGGGCAGCAGCCCCGTGTAGCCGTAGAAGCTGGATTGCTGCACTTCAGGAGAGATGCACAGAGGGGAGAAGGAGGGATTATTGCTGCAGCCGAAACTCCGGGAGGGGGAAAGAAACCCCACAGGGAACCCATGTGCTGTGCCAAGTGGGAGCTGCTCCTTCCAGCAGCCTCCTTGCTCCAAAAGCAGGAGCCTTTTTTCCCTCTCTGGATGCTCTACTCCGTCTGTTCCCACCCCGAGTGGCCACCAGCTGTGGGGGTTTGGCCACCACGGTGGCCCAGATCAGTGGTGTCAGTGACCAACACACAGTTTGGTGCTGGTGCCCCTGGGCAGTCCCACAATGCCTGGACAGGGGTGGAGGGGATGGGGCTGTTTCCCACCCCTACCTGCCATGTCCCAGCCCAGCTGCTCTGCCACATACCTGTGCAGCCAAAGGCCACCACCCCCACAGCCACCAGGTTGATGGCGTAGGCTTGTCTGCGGCTGAACAGCTCCAGCCACACGTCGCAGATGCTGACGAAGAGCAGGGGCCCCAGGGCGAAGAGGTAGCCTGTTGGGGGGAGACAGAGGTGGTGGCAGGGGCACAGCACGGGGACAGCACTGCCTGGGGGTGCAGGGACCCCACTCACCCACGGAGATCCGGGTGTGCAAGCTCAGCAGCTCCACCAGGGCATTGTTGAGGATGACAGCCACCAAGGCCACCAGGATGTAGGTGAGGCTCATGTCAAAGACGATGGAGGTCCCTGAAGAGAGGCAGGTGATGGGGGAACGGGAGTTCAGCTCCCTTGGAAGTGGGATTGAGCTCTCTCCAGGTTTGGGGTGGCAGAGAAGTGCTGGAGCTGACCTACCTGGGTATTTATGGTGCAGGTAATCCACATCGGTGATAAAGCTGTTGTAGGGCAGGAGAAATCCCACCCCAGCCAGCAGCATGGCAAAATAAATCCCATGGTATCGATCCTGGGGCTCAGGGTCCTCAGAAACTGCCCCAAAAGAGGAAAAAAAGAGAAAAAGATGTGATGGTGGCACTGCTGCACCCCTGGGACCCACGTCAGACCCCAGCCTTGAGGCAATGAAACAGCTCAGCTCCCTGTAGATGTACAAATAAACAGCCCCAGCTCTGAGAAGTTCCTTCCCTAAATAAAGACATTTCAGTGGAGACGCAGGAGGCAGGAAAACATCTGGGCTTTGGGGGTCTGGTGAGTTTTAATTGCAGCTAAACAAGCTGAGAGCCAGGCAGTGCAGGTAACAGCACAAGTCGAGGTGCAGGCAGGGTCAAGGTGGATGTGGAGGTGGGCAGGGCTGCCTCAGGATGTGGAGCAGGGCTGGAGTGAATCCCAGGAGTGTCCCTGAGTCCTGCATGATGAAAGATGAAGCTGCAGACTGGGGATGAGCCTGGCAGAGCCAGGGTACCAATCCTCAACTCCTTGCCAGCCTGCAGAGCCCACTGTCACAGGATGTACATGGGTACAAAAAAGGGATGAAAAAGGGTAGTGGGCAATATTGGGGCATTTCAGGCTATTCGTGGCTATTAAACCCATCCCATGAAGGGATTAACCCATCCTAGGTGGGTGGGAAAGCAGCAGAGAACCTGGCTCCTGGCTGTGGTCAGGTTGGGCCGTGCCTGCCCTCACCTGGCTCCATGAAGGTGAGGACCCCCTTGGCCTGGCTGCCCCTCTGCAGCTCATCCTCCTCCAGCTGGTAGCTGTCGAAGCTGAAGCTCATCACCACGTTCCCCTCCGGGGTCGCCGCCGGGCTCAGCTCCTTGAAGCGCTCGGCTCCCACCGAGCCCATCGTGGCCACCCTGAGAGGAGGGAGAGCAGTGACACCCCCGGGGTGCCCACACAGGAGCTCCTGTGTCCCCCCCGGGTGATGCCAGGGGTCTGCAAGGGACAGTGGCACCTGAGCCTTCACCTCGCTCTGTCACAGCCCTTCTGGTGTTTTTTCCACCGAGGCAAACGGGATCCACCGACCTTCTGAGCAGAAGTTTGGCTTTGGGGTGGTGAGCAGCTCTCATGGGGGACCCACAGGAGCCACCCCCGAGGCACAGCCTGCCTCAGCAGCTCACTGGGATGCTGCAGAAGACAAACGCCACTGTGATTTCCAAAAGCAATTAGAGAAATTAATGGATGAGAAGCACTCAGGGAAGGCGGCTGCGGGGAAGATCCCGGCTGCCTCGGGAAGCCCTCGCTCCCTGCAGGCAGCACACTTGCTCTGCTTTATGCCCTTTTCAGCATCTCTGGTGCCTGGGGCTGGGGCAGAGCCTCCACACTCCTGCAGCTTTTAGAGAGGGGATGGGATTTGACCCTGCTTTTTTCAGATCTGCTTCTCTGGGAGATCAGAGCCAGCACAGACCTGCTCTGAGAGCTGCCAGAGACCCCAGCATCACACCTGAGAGGGACCGAATGGAATGCATCCCAAAATGAGCTCTCCAAGTACCCGACACCCTCCAATAACCCCACCAGAGCCACCCAAAACACGGTTCATCCCTGTGGTTCAGCCCCAGGGGGCTGCTCTGGATTCCTTGCCTGTCCCCAGCCCACCTCCTGCAGATCTCCCTGGCATCCAGGGGTGGTGGTGGTGGTGAAAAAAATCTCCTCCGAGGCAGTAGGTTGAGTCAGGCAAGGGAGGAAAAATCAATGACAGTGATTTCTTTGGTCTCCCTGCCAGACATGGCGTTTGCAGGAGCAGAGAGGTTTTCCAGCTGCCAGGATGTGTTGGATGCTGGAGGGCCCTGAGGTGGGGGCCAAACGTGGTGCCCACAGACCCTGTGAGTGAATTCTTGAACCCTAAAACGCTTCTCTTGCTGCAGGGGCTGGTGCACAGGACAGCTCTGCCCCGGCTCCGAGGCTGTGCTGTCACAGCACTGCTGGGGGGCTGGCATGGGGTCCCCTTCCCGCACCCCAAAACCTGGGGTCCACCCCAAAACCCCCCATCCCAGAGCGCCGCCAGCAGAGCAACCCAGCAGGGCACGTTGTTTTGGGGACACCGCTCCATCCTGCTGCTCCCAGAGGAGCTGTCTGCAATCCCCTTCACCCACACCCTCCCGTGCCTGCTGCCGCCCCAGGCAATAAAACCCGGTGGGAAGCATCTCCCGGGGTGCCGGGAAGCCTGTTGCAGGGTTTTTCCATAGCAGGAATCCCAGCTGGAAAAGCCTCGTACGTACTGTGTGTGGCCCAAACTTCTCGGGGCCGGGAGCGGAGCGGGATGCAGGATGCGCTGCACAGCCGCGGCTCTGGACCAGCCTCCGGCGCTCTCCGCCTCGCTCCCCCGAGCATCCCTGCGCTGCCGTAAATTGGATTTTCTCCTCCCGCTGGATTTACATCCGTCTGCCCCTATGGATTTACACCCTGCCACCCCAGAGTGGGGGCGGGGGTGGGAGGTCTCCCCCGAGAGGAGCCCTTGCCCCGCTGCCCCCCGGATCTGCGTGACCCCTGGGCACCGCAGCCCTCCTCTTAGGGCACAAAAGCGGTTTTTGCTCCGGCGGGAGGGTCCCCCGACATCTTGCCAGCGGCGAAGTTGCCAAAAACGGGGGAAATTCAGTAACCCCCGTCCCCGGTCTGAAGGAGAAGCTCCTGGCCGGGAGGAGCGGGGGGAGCGCGGCCCCGGCCGCGCCCGGAGGATGCTCGGGGGGCCGGGAAGATGCTCGGCGGGGCCAGGGCGGGCAGGGGCTCGGGGCGGCGGTTTCCCCTCCTTTCCCCCCGTTCCCCGGCGGTCCCGGCCGAGCACAACAGGTCGCGGCGGTTCTTACCTCGCTCCGCAGCGGCGGCTCTGCGGCACCGGCGCTGGCCCGCC